>NW_027143734.1:0-49896 GCF_026170545.1 Melanerpes formicivorus
TTCTGGAGGCAGTCAAAATGATCCTTAGAATTCTTCCCTACCTTATTCCTGTGCTGAGATACAGGCTGCTCCAACCTGCTGTAAAATGCTTGATTTCGAGAGTGAGCGAAACTAATGAAAACATTGTTGGGGTAAAACCTAAAGGGAAAGACCTAGCACCAAATCCAATTTGCCATCTGATCTAACTTCTGGAGGCAGTCAAAATGAGCCTTAGAATTCTTCCCTACCTTATTCCTGTGCTGAGATACAGGCTGCTCCAACCTGCTGTAAAATGCTTGATTTCGAGAGTGAGCGAAACTAATGAAAACATTGTTGGGGTAAAACCTAAAGGGAAAGACCTAGCACCAAATCCAATTTGCCATCTGATCTAACTTCTGGAGGCAGTCAAAATGAGCCTTAGAATTCTTCCCTACCTTATTCCTGTGCTGAGATACAGGCTGCTCCAACCTGCTGTAAAATGCTTGATTTCGAGAGTGAGCGAAACTAATGAAAACATTGTTGGGGTAAAACCTAAAGGGAAAGACCTAGCACCAAATCCAATTTGCCATCTGATCTAACTTCTGGAGGCAGTCAAAATGAGCCTTAGAATTCTTCCCTACCTTATTCCTGTGCTGAGATACAGGCTGCTCCAACCTGCTGTAAAATGCTTGATTTCGAGAGTGAGCGAAACTAATGAAAACATTGTTGGGGTAAAACCTAAAGGGAAAGACCTAGCACCAAATCCAATTTGCCATCTGATCTAACTTCTGGAGCAGTCAAAATGAGCCTTAGAATTCTTCCCTACCTTATTCCTGTGCTGAGATACAGGCTGCTCCAACCTGCTGTAAAATGCTTGATTTCGAGAGTGAGCGAAACTAATGAAAACATTGTTGGGGTAAAACCTAAAGGGAAAGACCTAGCACCAAATCCAATTTGCCATCTGATCTAACTTCTGGAGGCAGTCAAAATGAGCCTTAGAATTCTTCCCTACCTTATTCCTGTGCTGAGATACAGGCTGCTCCAACCTGCTGTAAAATGCTTGATTTCGAGAGTGAGCGAAACTAATGAAAACATTGTTGGGGGTAAAACCTAAAGGGAAAGACCTAGCACCAAATCCAATTTGCCATCTGATCTAACTTCTGGAGGCAGTCAAAATGAGCCTTAGAATTCTTCCCTACCTTATTCCTGTGCTGAGATACAGGCTGCTCCAACCTGCTGTAAAATGCTTGATTTCGAGAGTGAGCGAAACTAATGAAAACATTGTTGGGGTAAAACCTAAAGGGAAAGACCTAGCACCAAATCCAATTTGCCATCTGATCTAACTTCTGGAGGCAGTCAAATGAGCCTTAGAATTCTTCCCTACCTTATTCCTGTGCTGAGATACAGGCTGCTCCAACCTGCTGTAAAATGCTTGATTTCGAGAGTGAGCGAAACTAATGAAAACATTGTTGGGGTAAAACCTAAAGGGAAAGACCTAGCACCAAATCCAATTTGCCATCTGATCTAACTTCTGGAGGCAGTCAAAATGAGCCTTAGAATTCTTCCCTACCTTATTCCTGTGCTGAGATACAGGCTGCTCCAACCTGCTGTAAAATGCTTGATTTCGAGAGTGAGCGAAACTAATGAAAACATTGTTGGGGTAAAACCTAAAGGGAAAGACCTAGCACCAAATCCAATTTGCCATCTGATCTAACTTCTGGAGGCAGTCAAAATGATCCTTAGAATTCTTCCCTACCTTATTCCTGTGCTGAGATACAGGCTGCTCCAACCTGCTGTAAAATGCTTGATTTCGAGAGTGAGCGAAACTAATGAAAACATTGTTGGGGTAAAACCTAAAGGGAAAGACCTAGCACCAAATCCAATTTGCCATCTGATCTAACTTCTGGAGGCAGTCAAAATGAGCCTTAGAATTCTTCCCTACCTTATTCCTGTGCTGAGATACAGGCTGCTCCAACCTGCTGTAAAATGCTTGATTTCGAGAGTGAGCGAAAACTAATGAAAACATTGTTGGGGTAAAACCTAAAGGGAAAGACCTAGCACCAAATCCAATTTGCCATCTGATCTAACTTCTGGAGGCAGTCAAAATGAGCCTTAGAATTCTTCCCTACCTTATTCCTGTGCTGAGATACAGGCTGCTCCAACCTGCTGTAAAATGCTTGATTTCGAGAGTGAGCGAAACTAATGAAAACATTGTTGGGGTAAAACCTAAAGGGAAAGACCTAGCACCAAATCCAATTTGCCATCTGATCTAACTTCTGGAGGCAGTCAAAATGAGCCTTAGAATTCTTCCCTACCTTATTCCTGTGCTGAGATACAGGCTGCTCCAACCTGCTGTAAAATGCTTGATTTCGAGAGTGAGCGAAACTAATGAAAACATTGTTGGGGTAAAACCTAAAGGGAAAGACCTAGCACCAAATCCAATTTGCCATCTGATCTAACTTCTGGAGGCAGTCAAAATGATCCTTAGAATTCTTCCCTACCTTATTCCTGTGCTGAGATACAGGCTGCTCCAACCTGCTGTAAAATGCTTGATTTCGAGAGTGAGCGAAACTAATGAAAACATTGTTGGGGTAAAACCTAAAGGGAAAGACCTAGCACCAAATCCAATTTGCCATCTGATCTAACTTCTGGAGGCAGTCAAAATGAGCCTTAGAATTCTTCCCTACCTTATTCCTGTGCTGAGATACAGGCTGCTCCAACCTGCTGTAAAATGCTTGATTTCGAGAGTGAGCGAAACTAATGAAAACATTGTTGGGGTAAAACCTAAAGGGAAAGACCTAGCACCAAATCCAATTTGCCATCTGATCTAACTTCTGGAGGCAGTCAAAATGAGCCTTAGAATTCTTCCCTACCTTATTCCTGTGCTGAGATACAGGCTGCTCCAACCTGCTGTAAAATGCTTGATTTCGAGAGTGAGCGAAACTAATGAAAACATTGTTGGGGTAAAACCTAAAGGGAAAGACCTAGCACCAAATCCAATTTGCCATCTGATCTAACTTCTGGAGGCAGTCAAAATGAGCCTTAGAATTCTTCCCTACCTTATTCCTGTGCTGAGATACAGGCTGCTCCAACCTGCTGTAAAATGCTTGATTTCGAGAGTGAGCGAAACTAATGAAAACATTGTTGGGGTAAAACCTAAAGGGAAAGACCTAGCACCAAATCCAATTTGCCATCTGATCTAACTTCTGGAGGCAGTCAAAATGAGCCTTAGAATTCTTCCCTACCTTATTCCTGTGCTGAGATACAGGCTGCTCCAACCTGCTGTAAAATGCTTGATTTCGAGAGTGAGCGAAACTAATGAAAACATTGTTGGGGTAAAACCTAAAGGGAAAGACCTAGCACCAAATCCAATTTGCCATCTGATCTAACTTCTGGAGGCAGTCAAAATGAGCCTTAGAATTCTTCCCTACCTTATTCCTGTGCTGAGATACAGGCTGCTCCAACCTGCTGTAAAATGCTTGATTTCGAGAGTGAGCGAAACTAATGAAAACATTGTTGGGGTAAAACCTAAAGGGAAAGACCTAGCACCAAATCCAATTTGCCATCTGATCTAACTTCTGGAGGCAGTCAAAATGATCCTTAGAATTCTTCCCTACCTTATTCCTGTGCTGAGATACAGGCTGCTCCAACCTGCTGTAAAATGCTTGATTTCGAGAGTGAGCGAAACTAATGAAAAACATTGTTGGGGTAAAACCTAAAGGGAAAGACCTAGCACCAAATCCAATTTGCCATCTGATCTAACTTCTGGAGGCAGTCAAAATGAGCCTTAGAATTCTTCCCTACCTTATTCCTGTGCTGAGATACAGGCTGCTCCAACCTGCTGTAAAATGCTTGATTTCGAGAGTGAGCGAAACTAATGAAAACATTGTTGGGGTAAAACCTAAAGGGAAAGACCTAGCACCAAATCCAATTTGCCATCTGATCTAACTTCTGGAGGCAGTCAAAATGAGCCTTAGAATTCTTCCCTACCTTATTCCTGTGCTGAGATACAGGCTGCTCCAACCTGCTGTAAAATGCTTGATTTCGAGAGTGAGCGAAACTAATGAAAAACATTGTTGGGGTAAAACCTAAAGGGAAAGACCTAGCACCAAATCCAATTTGCCATCTGATCTAACTTCTGGAGGCAGTCAAAATGAGCCTTAGAATTCTTCCCTACCTTATTCCTGTGCTGAGATACAGGCTGCTCCAACCTGCTGTAAAATGCTTGATTTCGAGAGTGAGCGAAACTAATGAAAACATTGTTGGGGTAAAACCTAAAGGGAAAGATCTAGCACCAAATCCAATTTGCCATCTGATCTAACTTCTGGAGGCAGTCAAAATGAGCCTTAGAATTCTTCCCTACCTTATTCCTGTGCTGAGATACAGGCTGCTCCAACCTGCTGTAAAATGCTTGATTTCGAGAGTGAGCAAAACTAATGAAAACATTGTTGGGGTAAAACCTAAAGGGAAAGACCTAGCACCAAATCCAATTTGCCATCTGATCTAACTTCTGGAGGCAGTCAAAATGAGCCTTAGAATTCTTCCCTACCTTATTCCTGTGCTGAGATACAGGCTGCTCCAACCTGCTGTAAAATGCTTGATTTCGAGAGTGAGCGAAACTAATGAAAACATTGTTGGGGTAAAACCTAAAGGGAAAGACCTAGCACCAAATCCAATTTGCCATCTGATCTAACTTCTGGAGGCAGTCAAAATGAGCCTTAGAATTCTTCCCTACCTTATTCCTGTGCTGAGATACAGGCTGCTCCAACCTGCTGTAAAATGCTTGATTTCGAGAGTGAGCGAAACTAATGAAAACATTGTTGGGGTAAAACCTAAAGGGAAAGACCTAGCACCAAATCCAATTTGCCATCTGATCTAACTTCTGGAGGCAGTCAAAATGAGCCTTAGAATTCTTCCCTACCTTATTCCTGTGCTGAGATACAGGCTGCTCCAACCTGCTGTAAAATGCTTGATTTCGAGAGTGAGCGAAACTAATGAAAACATTGTTGGGGTAAAACCTAAAGGGAAAGACCTAGCACCAATCCAATTTGCCATCTGATCTAACTTCTGGAGGCAGTCAAAATGAGCCTTAGAATTCTTCCCTACCTTATTCCTGTGCTGAGATACAGGCTGCTCCAACCTGCTGTAAAATGCTTGATTTCGAGAGTGAGCAAAACTAATGAAAACATTGTTGGGGTAAAACCTAAAGGGAAAGACCTAGCACCAAATCCAATTTGCCATCTGATCTAACTTCTGGAGGCAGTCAAAATGATCCTTAGAATTCTTCCCTACCTTATTCCTGTGCTGAGATACAGGGTGCTCCAACCTGCTGTAAAATGCTTGATTTTGAGAGTGAGCGAAACTAATGAAAACATTGTTGGGGTAAAACCTAAAGGGAAAGACCTAGCACCAAATCCAATTTGCCATCTGATCTAACTTCTGGAGGCAGTCAAAATGAGCCTTAGAATTCTTCCCTACCTTATTCCTGTGCTGAGATACAGGCTGCTCCAACCTGCTGTAAAATGCTTGATTTCGAGAGTGAGCGAAACTAATGAAAACATTGTTGGGGTAAAACCTAAAGGGAAAGACCTAGCACCAAATCCAATTTGCCATCTGATCTAACTTCTGGAGGCAGTCAAATGAGCCTTAGAATTCTTCCCTACCTTATTCCTGTGCTGAGATACAGGCTGCTCCAACCTGCTGTAAAATGCTTGATTTCGAGAGTGAGCGAAACTAATGAAAACATTGTTGGGGTAAAACCTAAAGGGAAAGACCTAGCACCAAATCCAATTTGCCATCTGATCTAACTTCTGGAGGCAGTCAAAATGAGCCTTAGAATTCTTCCCTACCTTATTCCTGTGCTGAGATACAGGCTGCTCCAACCTGCTGTAAAATGCTTGATTTCGAGAGTGAGCGAAACTAATGAAAACATTGTTGGGGTAAAACCTAAAGGGAAAGACCTAGCACCAAATCCAATTTGCCATCTGATCTAACTTCTGGAGGCAGTCAAAATGAGCCTTAGAATTCTTCCCTACCTTATTCCTGTGCTGAGATACAGGCTGCTCCAACCTGCTGTAAAATGCTTGATTTCGAGAGTGAGCGAAACTAATGAAAACATTGTTGGGGTAAAACCTAAAGGGAAAGACCTAGCACCAAATCCAATTTGCCATCTGATCTAACTTCTGGAGGCAGTCAAAATGAGCCTTAGAATTCTTCCCTACCTTATTCCTGTGCTGAGATACAGGCTGCTCCAACCTGCTGTAAAATGCTTGATTTCGAGAGTGAGCAAAACTAATGAAAACATTGTTGGGGTAAAACCTAAAGGGAAAGACCTAGCACCAAATCCAATTTGCCATCTGATCTAACTTCTGGAGGCAGTCAAAATGAGCCTTAGAATTCTTCCCTACCTTATTCCTGTGCTGAGATACAGGCTGCTCCAACCTGCTGTAAAATGCTTGATTTCGAGAGTGAGCGAAACTAATGAAAACATTGTTGGGGTAAAACCTAAAGGGAAAGACCTAGCACCAAATCCAATTTGCCATCTGATCTAACTTCTGGAGGCAGTCAAAATGAGCCTTAGAATTCTTCCCTACCTTATTCCTGTGCTGAGATACAGGCTGCTCCAACCTGCTGTAAAATGCTTGATTTCGAGAGTGAGCGAAACTAATGAAAACATTGTTGGGGTAAAACCTAAAGGGAAAGACCTAGCACCAAATCCAATTTGCCATCTGATCTAACTTCTGGAGGCAGTCAAAATGAGCCTTAGAATTCTTCCCTACCTTATTCCTGTGCTGAGATACAGGCTGCTCCAACCTGCTGTAAAATGCTTGATTTCGAGAGTGAGCGAAACTAATGAAAACATTGTTGGGGTAAAACCTAAAGGGAAAGACCTAGCACCAAATCCAATTTGCCATCTGATCTAACTTCTGGAGGCAGTCAAAATGAGCCTTAGAATTCTTCCCTACCTTATTCCTGTGCTGAGATACAGGCTGCTCCAACCTGCTGTAAAATGCTTGATTTCGAGAGTGAGCGAAACTAATGAAAACATTGTTGGGGTAAAACCTAAAGGGAAAGACCTAGCACCAAATCCAATTTGCCATCTGATCTAACTTCTGGAGGCAGTCAAAATGAGCCTTAGAATTCTTCCCTACCTTATTCCTGTGCTGAGATACAGGCTGCTCCAACCTGCTGTAAAATGCTTGATTTCGAGAGTGAGCGAAACTAATGAAAACATTGTTGGGGTAAAACCTAAAGGGAAAGACCTAGCACCAAATCCAATTTGCCATCTGATCTAACTTCTGGAGGCAGTCAAAATGAGCCTTAGAATTCTTCCCTACCTTATTCCTGTGCTGAGATACAGGCTGCTCCAACCTGCTGTAAAATGCTTGATTTCGAGAGTGAGCGAAACTAATGAAAACATTGTTGGGGTAAAACCTAAAGGGAAAGACCTAGCACCAAATCCAATTTGCCATCTGATCTAACTTCTGGAGGCAGTCAAAATGATCCTTAGAATTCTTCCCTACCTTATTCCTGTGCTGAGATACAGGCTGCTCCAACCTGCTGTAAAATGCTTGATTTCGAGAGTGAGCGAAACTAATGAAAACATTGTTGGGGTAAAACCTAAAGGGAAAGACCTAGCACCAAATCCAATTTGCCATCTGATCTAACTTCTGGAGGCAGTCAAAATGAGCCTTAGAATTCTTCCCTACCTTATTCCTGTGCTGAGATACAGGCTGCTCCAACCTGCTGTAAAATGCTTGATTTCGAGAGTGAGCGAAACTAATGAAAACATTGTTGGGGTAAAACCTAAAGGGAAAGACCTAGCACCAAATCCAATTTGCCATCTGATCTAACTTCTGGAGGCAGTCAAAATGATCCTTAGAATTCTTCCCTACCTTATTCCTGTGCTGAGATACAGGCTGCTCCAACCTGCTGTAAAATGCTTGATTTCGAGAGTGAGCAAAACTAATGAAAACATTGTTGGGGTAAAACCTAAAGGGAAAGACCTAGCACCAAATCCAATTTGCCATCTGATCTAACTTCTGGAGGCAGTCAAAATGAGCCTTAGAATTCTTCCCTACCTTATTCCTGTGCTGAGATACAGGCTGCTCCAACCTGCTGTAAAATGCTTGATTTCGAGAGTGAGCGAAACTAATGAAAACATTGTTGGGGTAAAACCTAAAGGGAAAGACCTAGCACCAAATCCAATTTGCCATCTGATCTAACTTCTGGAGGCAGTCAAAATGAGCCTTAGAATTCTTCCCCTACCTTATTCCTGTGCTGAGATACAGGCTGCTCCAACCTGCTGTAAAATGCTTGATTTCGAGAGTGAGCGAAACTAATGAAAACATTGTTGGGGTAAAACCTAAAGGGAAAGACCTAGCACCAAATCCAATTTGCCATCTGATCTAACTTCTGGAGGCAGTCAAAATGAGCCTTAGAATTCTTCCCTCCCTTATTCCTGTGCTGAGATACAGGCTGCTCCAACCTGCTGTAAAATGCTTGATTTCGAGAGTGAGCGAAACTAATGAAAACATTGTTGGGGTAAAACCTAAAGGGAAAGACCTAGCACCAAATCCAATTTGCCATCTGATCTAACTTCTGGAGGCAGTCAAAATGATCCTTAGAATTCTTCCCTACCTTATTCCTGTGCTGAGATACAGGCTGCTCCAACCTGCTGTAAAATGCTTGATTTCGAGAGTGAGCGAAACTAATGAAAACATTGTTGGGGTAAAACCTAAAGGGAAAGACCTAGCACCAAATCCAATTTGCCATCTGATCTAACTTCTGGAGGCAGTCAAAATGAGCCTTAGAATTCTTCCCTACCTTATTCCTGTGCTGAGATACAGGCTGCTCCAACCTGCTGTAAAATGCTTGATTTCGAGAGTGAGCGAAACTAATGAAAACATTGTTGGGGTAAA
The DNA here is from genome assembly GCF_026170545.1 of Melanerpes formicivorus. NCBI lineage: Eukaryota > Metazoa > Chordata > Aves > Piciformes > Picidae > Melanerpes > Melanerpes formicivorus. Next base: position 8,880 of record NW_027143734.1, read on the forward strand.
ACCTAAAGGGAAAGACCTAGCACCAAATCCAATTTGCCATCTGATCTAACTTCTGGAGGCAGTCAAAATGATCCTTAGAATTCTTCCCTACCTTATTCCTGTGCTGAGATACAGGCTGCTCCAACCTGCTGTAAAATGCTTGATTTCGAGAGTGAGCGAAACTAATGAAAACATTGTTGGGGTAAAACCTAAAGGGAAAGACCTAGCACCAAATCCAATTTGCCATCTGATCTAACTTCTGGAGGCAGTCAAAATGAGCCTTAGAATTCTTCCCTACCTTATTCCTGTGCTGAGATACAGGCTGCTCCAACCTGCTGTAAAATGCTTGATTTCGAGAGTGAGCGAAACTAATGAAAACATTGTTGGGGTAAAACCTAAAGGGAAAGACCTAGCACCAAATCCAATTTGCCATCTGATCTAACTTCTGGAGGCAGTCAAAATGAGCCTTAGAATTCTTCCCTACCTTATTCCTGTGCTGAGATACAGGCTGCTCCAACCTGCTGTAAAATGCTTGATTTCGAGAGTGAGCGAAACTAATGAAAACATTGTTGGGGTAAAACCTAAAGGGAAAGACCTAGCACCAAATCCAATTTGCCATCTGATCTAACTTCTGGAGGCAGTCAAAATGAGCCTTAGAATTCTTCCCTACCTTATTCCTGTGCTGAGATACAGGCTGCTCCAACCTGCTGTAAAATGCTTGATTTCGAGAGTGAGCGAAACTAATGAAAACATTGTTGGGGTAAAACCTAAAGGGAAAGACCTAGCACCAAATCCAATTTGCCATCTGATCTAACTTCTGGAGGCAGTCAAAATGAGCCTTAGAATTCTTCCCTACCTTATTCCTGTGCTGAGATACAGGCTGCTCCAACCTGCTGTAAATGCTTGATTTCGAGAGTGAGCGAAACTAATGAAAACATTGTTGGGGTAAAACCTAAAGGGAAAGACCTAGCACCAAATCCAATTTGCCATCTGATCTAACTTCTGGAGGCAGTCAAAATGAGCCTTAGAATTCTTCCCTACCTTATTCCTGTGCTGAGATACAGGCTGCTCCAACCTGCTGTAAAATGCTTGATTTCGAGAGTGAGCGAAACTAATGAAAACATTGTTGGGGTAAAACCTAAAGGGAAAGACCTAGCACCAAATCCAATTTGCCATCTGATCTAACTTCTGGAGGCAGTCAAAATGAGCCTTAGAATTCTTCCCTACCTTATTCCTGTGCTGAGATACAGGCTGCTCCAACCTGCTGTAAAATGCTTGATTTCGAGAGTGAGCGAAACTAATGAAAACATTGTTGGGGTAAAACCTAAAGGGAAAGACCTAGCACCAAATCCAATTTGCCATCTGATCTAACTTCTGGAGGCAGTCAAAATGAGCCTTAGAATTCTTCCCTACCTTATTCCTGTGCTGAGATACAGGCTGCTCCAACCTGCTGTAAAATGCTTGATTTCGAGAGTGAGCAAAACTAATGAAAACATTGTTGGGGTAAAACCTAAAGGGAAAGACCTAGCACCATCCAATTTGCCATCTGATCTAACTTCTGGAGGCAGTCAAAATGAGCCTTAGAATTCTTCCCTACCTTATTCCTGTGCTGAGATACAGGCTGCTCCAACCTGCTGTAAAATGCTTGATTTCGAGAGTGAGCGAAACTAATGAAAACATTGTTGGGGTAAAACCTAAAGGGAAAGACCTAGCACCAAATCCAATTTGCCATCTGATCTAACTTCTGGAGGCAGTCAAAATGAGCCTTAGAATTCTTCCCTACCTTATTCCTGTGCTGAGATACAGGCTGCTCCAACCTGCTGTAAAATGCTTGATTTCGAGAGTGAGCGAAACTAATGAAAACATTGTTGGGGTAAAACCTAAAGGGAAAGACCTAGCACCAAATCCAATTTGCCATCTGATCTAACTTCTGGAGGCAGTCAAAATGAGCCCTTAGAATTCTTCCCTACCTTATTCCTGTGCTGAGATACAGGCTGCTCCAACCTGCTGTAAAATGCTTGATTTCGAGAGTGAGCGAAACTAATGAAAACATTGTTGGGGTAAAACCTAAAGGGAAAGACCTAGCACCAAATCCAATTTGCCATCTGATCTAACTTCTGGAGGCAGTCAAAATGAGCCTTAGAATTCTTCCCTACCTTATTCCTGTGCTGAGATACAGGCTGCTCCAACCTGCTGTAAAATGCTTGATTTCGAGAGTGAGCGAAACTAATGAAAACATTGTTGGGGTAAAACCTAAAGGGAAAGACCTAGCACCAAATCCAATTTGCCATCTGATCTAACTTCTGGAGGCAGTCAAAATGAGCCTTAGAATTCTTCCCTACCTTATTCCTGTGCTGAGATACAGGCTGCTCCAACCTGCTGTAAAATGCTTGATTTCGAGAGTGAGCGAAACTAATGAAAACATTGTTGGGGTAAAACCTAAAGGGAAAGACCTAGCACCAAATCCAATTTGCCATCTGATCTAACTTCTGGAGGCAGTCAAAATGAGCCTTAGAATTCTTCCCTACCTTATTCCTGTGCTGAGATACAGGCTGCTCCAACCTGCTGTAAAATGCTTGATTTCGAGAGTGAGCGAAACTAATGAAAACATTGTTGGGGTAAAACCTAAAGGGAAAGACCTAGCACCAAATCCAATTTGCCATCTGATCTAACTTCTGGAGGCAGTCAAAATGAGCCTTAGAATTCTTCCCTACCTTATTCCTGTGCTGAGATACAGGCTGCTCCAACCTGCTGTAAAATGCTTGATTTCGAGAGTGAGCGAAACTAATGAAAACATTGTTGGGGTAAAACCTAAAGGGAAAGACCTAGCACCAAATCCAATTTGCCATCTGATCTAACTTCTGGAGGCAGTCAAAATGAGCCTTAGAATTCTTCCCTACCTTATTCCTGTGCTGAGATACAGGCTGCTCCAACCTGCTGTAAAATGCTTGATTTCGAGAGTGAGCGAAACTAATGAAAACATTGTTGGGGTAAAACCTAAAGGGAAAGACCTAGCACCAAATCCAATTTGCCATCTGATCTAACTTCTGGAGGCAGTCAAAATGAGCCTTAGAATTCTTCCCTACCTTATTCCTGTGCTGAGATACAGGCTGCTCCAACCTGCTGTAAAATGCTTGATTTCGAGAGTGAGCGAAACTAATGAAAACATTGTTGGGGTAAAACCTAAAGGGAAAGACCTAGCACCAAATCCAATTTGCCATCTGATCTAACTTCTGGAGGCAGTCAAAATGAGCCTTAGAATTCTTCCCTACCCTTATTCCTGTGCTGAGATACAGGCTGCTCCAACCTGCTGTAAAATGCTTGATTTCGAGAGTGAGCGAAACTAATGAAAACATTGTTGGGGTAAAACCTAAAGGGAAAGACCTAGCACCAAATCCAATTTGCCATCTGATCTAACTTCTGGAGGCAGTCAAAATGAGCCTTAGAATTCTTCCCTACCTTATTCCTGTGCTGAGATACAGGCTGCTCCAACCTGCTGTAAAATGCTTGATTTCGAGAGTGAGCGAAACTAATGAAAACATTGTTGGGGTAAAACCTAAAGGGAAAGACCTAGCACCAAATCCAATTTGCCATCTGATCTAACTTCTGGAGGCAGTCAAAATGAGCCTTAGAATTCTTCCCTACCTTATTCCTGTGCTGAGATACAGGCTGCTCCAACCTGCTGTAAAATGCTTGATTTCGAGAGTGAGCGAAACTAATGAAAACATTGTTGGGGTAAAACCTAAAGGGAAAGACCTAGCACCAAATCCAATTTGCCATCTGATCTAACTTCTGGAGGCAGTCAAAATGAGCCTTAGAATTCTTCCCTACCTTATTCCTGTGCTGAGATACAGGCTGCTCCAACCTGCTGTAAAATGCTTGATTTCGAGAGTGAGCGAAACTAATGAAAACATTGTTGGGGTAAAACCTAAAGGGAAAGACCTAGCACCAAATCCAATTTGCCATCTGATCTAACTTCTGGAGGCAGTCAAAATGAGCCTTAGAATTCTTCCCTACCTTATTCCTGTGCTGAGATACAGGCTGCTCCAACCTGCTGTAAAATGCTTGATTTCGAGAGTGAGCGAAACTAATGAAAACATTGTTGGGGTAAAACCTAAAGGGAAAGACCTAGCACCAAATCCAATTTGCCATCTGATCTAACTTCTGGAGGCAGTCAAAATGAGCCTTAGAATTCTTCCCTACCTTATTCCTGTGCTGAGATACAGGCTGCTCCAACCTGCTGTAAAATGCTTGATTTCGAGAGTGAGCGAAACTAATGAAAACATTGTTGGGGTAAAACCTAAAGGGAAAGACCTAGCACCAAATCCAATTTGCCATCTGATCTAACTTCTGGAGGCAGTCAAAATGAGCCTTAGAATTCTTCCCTACCTTATTCCTGTGCTGAGATACAGGCTGCTCCAACCTGCTGTAAAATGCTTGATTTCGAGAGTGAGCGAAACTAATGAAAACATTGTTGGGGTAAAACCTAAAGGGAAAGACCTAGCACCAAATCCAATTTGCCATCTGATCTAACTTCTGGAGGCAGTCAAAATGATCCTTAGAATTCTTCCCTACCTTATTCCTGTGCTGAGATACAGGCTGCTCCAACCTGCTGTAAAATGCTTGATTTCGAGAGTGAGCAAAACTAATGAAAACATTGTTGGGGTAAAACCTAAAGGGAAAGACCTAGCACCAAATCCAATTTGCCATCTGATCTAACTTCTGGAGGCAGTCAAAATGAGCCTTAGAATTCTTCCCTACCTTATTCCTGTGCTGAGATACAGGCTGCTCCAACCTGCTGTAAAATGCTTGATTTCGAGAGTGAGCGAAACTAATGAAAACATTGTTGGGGTAAAACCTAAAGGGAAAGACCTAGCACCAAATCCAATTTGCCATCTGATCTAACTTCTGGAGGCAGTCAAAATGAGCCTTAGAATTCTTCCCTACCTTATTCCTGTGCTGAGATACAGGCTGCTCCAACCTGCTGTAAAATGCTTGATTTCGAGAGTGAGCGAAACTAATGAAAACATTGTTGGGGTAAAACCTAAAGGGAAAGACCTAGCACCAAATCCAATTTGCCATCTGATCTAACTTCTGGAGGCAGTCAAAATGAGTTTTAGAATTCTTCCCTCCCTTATTCCTGTGCTGAGATACAGGCTGCTCCAACCTGCTGTAAAATGCTTGATTTCGAGAGTGAGCGAAACTAATGAAAACATTGTTGGGGTAAAACCTAAAGGGAAAGACCTAGCACCAAATCCAATTTGCCATCTGATCTAACTTCTGGAGGCAGTCAAAATGAGCCTTAGAATTCTTCCCTACCTTATTCCTGTGCTGAGATACAGGCTGCTCCAACCTGCTGTAAAATGCTTGATTTCGAGAGTGAGCGAAACTAATGAAAACATTGTTGGGGTAAAACCTAAAGGGAAAGACCTAGCACCAAATCCAATTTGCCATCTGATCTAACTTCTGGAGGCAGTCAAAATGAGCCTTAGAATTCTTCCCTACCTTATTCCTGTGCTGAGATACAGGCTGCTCCAACCTGCTGTAAAATGCTTGATTTCGAGAGTGAGCGAAACTAATGAAAACATTGTTGGGGTAAAACCTAAAGGGAAAGACCTAGCACCAAATCCAATTTGCCATCTGATCTAACTTCTGGAGGCAGTCAAAATGAGCCTTAGAATTCTTCCCTACCTTATTCCTGTGCTGAGATACAGGCTGCTCCAACCTGCTGTAAAATGCTTGATTTCGAGAGTGAGCGAAACTAATGAAAACATTGTTGGGGTAAAACCTAAAGGGAAAGACCTAGCACCAAATCCAATTTGCCATCTGATCTAACTTCTGGAGGCAGTCAAAATGATCCTTAGAATTCTTCCCTACCTTATTCCTGTGCTGAGATACAGGCTGCTCCAACCTGCTGTAAAATGCTTGATTTCGAGAGTGAGCAAAACTAATGAAAACATTGTTGGGGTAAAACCTAAAGGGAAAGACCTAGCACCAAATCCAATTTGCCATCTGATCTAACTTCTGGAGGCAGTCAAAATGAGCCTTAGAATTCTTCCCTACCTTATTCCTGTGCTGAGATACAGGCTGCTCCAACCTGCTGTAAAATGCTTGATTTCGAGAGTGAGCGAAACTAATGAAAACATTGTTGGGGTAAAACCTAAAGGGAAAGACCTAGCACCAAATCCAATTTGCCATCTGATCTAACTTCTGGAGGCAGTCAAAATGAGCCTTAGAATTCTTCCCTACCTTATTCCTGTGCTGAGATACAGGCTGCTCCAACCTGCTGTAAAATGCTTGATTTCGAGAGTGAGCGAAACTAATGAAAACATTGTTGGGGTAAAACCTAAAGGGAAAGACCTAGCACCAAATCCAATTTGCCATCTGATCTAACTTCTGGAGGCAGTCAAAATGAGCCTTAGAATTCTTCCCTCCCTTATTCCTGTGCTGAGATACAGGCTGCTCCAACCTGCTGTAAAATGCTTGATTTCGAGAGTGAGCGAAACTAATGAAAACATTGTTGGGGTAAAACCTAAAGGGAAAGACCTAGCACCAAATCCAATTTGCCATCTGATCTAACTTCTGGAGGCAGTCAAAATGAGCCTTAGAATTCTTCCCTACCTTATTCCTGTGCTGAGATACAGGCTGCTCCAACCTGCTGTAAAATGCTTGATTTCGAGAGTGAGCGAAACTAATGAAAACATTGTTGGGGTAAAACCTAAAGGGAAAGACCTAGCACCAAATCCAATTTGCCATCTGATCTAACTTCTGGAGGCAGTCAAAATGAGCCTTAGAATTCTTCCCTACCTTATTCCTGTGCTGAGATACAGGCTGCTCCAACCTGCTGTAAAATGCTTGATTTCGAGAGTGAGCGAAACTAATGAAAACATTGTTGGGGTAAAACCTAAAGGGAAAGACCTAGCACCAAATCCAATTTGCCATCTGATCTAACTTCTGGAGGCAGTCAAAATGAGCCTTAGAATTCTTCCCTACCTTATTCCTGTGCTGAGATACAGGCTGCTCCAACCTGCTGTAAAATGCTTGATTTCGAGAGTGAGCGAAACTAATGAAAACATTGTTGGGGTAAAACCTAAAGGGAAAGACCTAGCACCAAATCCAATTTGCCATCTGATCTAACTTCTGGAGGCAGTCAAAATGAGCCTTAGAATTCTTCCCTACCTTATTCCTGTGCTGAGATACAGGCTGCTCCAACCTGCTGTAAAATGCTTGATTTCGAGAGTGAGCGAAACTAATGAAAACATTGTTGGGGTAAAACCTAAAGGGAAAGACCTAGCACCAAATCCAATTTGCCATCTGATCTAACTTCTGGAGGCAGTCAAAATGAGCCTTAGAATTCTTCCCTACCTTATTCCTGTGCTGAGATACAGGCTGCTCCAACCTGCTGTAAAATGCTTGATTTCGAGAGTGAGCGAAACTAATGAAAACATTGTTGGGGTAAAACCTAAAGGGAAAGACCTAGCACCAAATCCAATTTGCCATCTGATCTAACTTCTGGAGGCAGTCAAAATGAGCCTTAGAATTCTTCCCTACCTTATTCCTGTGCTGAGATACAGGCTGCTCCAACCTGCTGTAAAATGCTTGATTTCGAGAGTGAGCGAAACTAATGAAAACATTGTTGGGGTAAAACCTAAAGGGAAAGACCTAGCACCAAATCCAATTTGCCATCTGATCTAACTTCTGGAGGCAGTCAAAATGAGCCTTAGAATTCTTCCCTACCTTATTCCTGTGCTGAGATACAGGCTGCTCCAACCTGCTGTAAAATGCTTGATTTCGAGAGTGAGCGAAACTAATGAAAACATTGTTGGGGTAAAACCTAAAGGGAAAGACCTAGCACCAAATCCAATTTGCCATCTGATCTAACTTCTGGAGGCAGTCAAAATGAGCCTTAGAATTCTTCCCTACCTTATTCCTGTGCTGAGATACAGGCTGCTCCAACCTGCTGTAAAATGCTTGATTTCGAGAGTGAGCGAAACTAATGAAAACATTGTTGGGGTAAAACCTAAAGGGAAAGACCTAGCACCAAATCCAATTTGCCATCTGATCTAACTTCTGGAGGCAGTCAAAATGAGCCTTAGAATTCTTCCCTACCTTATTCCTGTGCTGAGATACAGGCTGCTCCAACCTGCTGTAAAATGCTTGATTTCGAGAGTGAGCGAAACTAATGAAAACATTGTTGGGGTAAAACCTAAAGGGAAAGACCTAGCACCAAATCCAATTTGCCATCTGATCTAACTTCTGGAGGCAGTCAAAATGAGCCTTAGAATTCTTCCCTACCTTATTCCTGTGCTGAGATACAGGCTGCTCCAACCTGCTGTAAAATGCTTGATTTCGAGAGTGAGCGAAACTAATGAAAACATTGTTGGGGTAAAACCTAAAGGGAAAGACCTAGCACCAAATCCAATTTGCCATCTGATCTAACTTCTGGAGGCAGTCAAAATGAGCCTTAGAATTCTTCCCTACCTTATTCCTGTGCTGAGATACAGGCTGCTCCAACCTGCTGTAAAATGCTTGATTTCGAGAGTGAGCGAAACTAATGAAAACATTGTTGGGGTAAAACCTAAAGGGAAAGACCTAGCACCAAATCCAATTTGCCATCTGATCTAACTTCTGGAGGCAGTCAAAATGAGCCTTAGAATTCTTCCCTACCTTATTCCTGTGCTGAGATACAGGCTGCTCCAACCTGCTGTAAAATGCTTGATTTCGAGAGTGAGCGAAACTAATGAAAACATTGTTGGGGTAAAACCTAAAGGGAAAGACCTAGCACCAAATCCAATTTGCCATCTGATCTAACTTCTGGAGGCAGTCAAAATGAGCCTTAGAATTCTTCCCTACCTTATTCCTGTGCTGAGATACAGGCTGCTCCAACCTGCTGTAAAATGCTTGATTTCGAGAGTGAGCGAAACTAATGAAAACATTGTTGGGGTAAAACCTAAAGGGAAAGACCTAGCACCAAATCCAATTTGCCATCTGATCTAACTTCTGGAGGCAGTCAAAATGAGCCTTAGAATTCTTCCCTACCTTATTCCTGTGCTGAGATACAGGCTGCTCCAACCTGCTGTAAAATGCTTGATTTCGAGAGTGAGCGAAACTAATGAAAACATTGTTGGGGTAAAACCTAAAGGGAAAGACCTAGCACCAAATCCAATTTGCCATCTGATCTAACTTCTGGAGGCAGTCAAAATGAGCCTTAGAATTCTTCCCTACCTTATTCCTGTGCTGAGATACAGGCTGCTCCAACCTGCTGTAAAATGCTTGATTTCGAGAGTGAGCGAAACTAATGAAAACATTGTTGGGGTAAAACCTAAAGGGAAAGACCTAGCACCAAATCCAATTTGCCATCTGATCTAACTTCTGGAGGCAGTCAAAATGAGCCTTAGAATTCTTCCCTACCTTATTCCTGTGCTGAGATACAGGCTGCTCCAACCTGCTGTAAAATGCTTGATTTCGAGAGTGAGCGAAACTAATGAAAACATTGTTGGGGTAAAACCTAAAGGGAAAGACCTAGCACCAAATCCAATTTGCCATCTGATCTAACTTCTGGAGGCAGTCAAAATGAGCCTTAGAATTCTTCCCTACCTTATTCCTGTGCTGAGATACAGGCTGCTCCAACCTGCTGTAAAATGCTTGATTTCGAGAGTGAGCGAAACTAATGAAAACATTGTTGGGGTAAAACCTAAAGGGAAAGACCTAGCACCAAATCCAATTTGCCATCTGATCTAACTTCTGGAGGCAGTCAAAATGAGCCTTAGAATTCTTCCCTACCTTATTCCTGTGCTGAGATACAGGCTGCTCCAACCTGCTGTAAAATGCTTGATTTCGAGAGTGAGCAAAACTAATGAAAACATTGTTGGGGTAAAACCTAAAGGGAAAGACCTAGCACCAAATCCAATTTGCCATCTGATCTAACTTCTGGAGGCAGTCAAAATGAGCCTTAGAATTCTTCCCTACCTTATTCCTGTGCTGAGATACAGGCTGCTCCAACCTGCTGTAAAATGCTTGATTTCGAGAGTGAGCGAAACTAATGAAAACATTGTTGGGGTAAAACCTAAAGGGAAAGACCTAGCACCAAATCCAATTTGCCATCTGATCTAACTTCTGGAGGCAGTCAAAATGAGCCTTAGAATTCTTCCCTACCTTATTCCTGTGCTGAGATACAGGCTGCTCCAACCTGCTGTAAAATGCTTGATTTTGAGAGTGAGCGAAACTAATGAAAACATTGTTGGGGTAAAACCTAAAGGGAAAGACCTAGCACCAAATCCAATTTGCCATCTGATCTAACTTCTGGAGGCAGTCAAAATGAGCCTTAGAATTCTTCCCTCCCTTATTCCTGTGCTGAGATACAGGCTGCTCCAACCTGCTGTAAAATGCTTGATTTCGAGAGTGAGCGAAACTAATGAAAACATTGTTGGGGTAAAACCTAAAGGGAAAGACCTAGCACCAAATCCAATTTGCCATCTGATCTAACTTCTGGAGGCAGTCAAAATGAGCCTTAGAATTCTTCCCTACCTTATTCCTGTGCTGAGATACAGGCTGCTCCAACCTGCTGTAAAATGCTTGATTTCGAGAGTGAGCGAAACTAATGAAAACATTGTTGGGGTAAAACCTAAAGGGAAAGACCTAGCACCAAATCCAATTTGCCATCTGATCTAACTTCTGGAGGCAGTCAAAATGAGCCTTAGAATTCTTCCCTACCTTATTCCTGTGCTGAGATACAGGCTGCTCCAACCTGCTGTAAAATGCTTGATTTCGAGAGTGAGCGAAACTAATGAAAACATTGTTGGGGTAAAACCTAAAGGGAAAGACCTAGCACCAAATCCAATTTGCCATCTGATCTAACTTCTGGAGGCAGTCAAAATGAGCCTTAGAATTCTTCCCTACCTTATTCCTGTGCTGAGATACAGGCTGCTCCAACCTGCTGTAAAATGCTTGATTTCGAGAGTGAGCAAAACTAATGAAAACATTGTTGGGGTAAAACCTAAAGGGAAAGACCTAGCACCAAATCCAATTTGCCATCTGATCTAACTTCTGGAGGCAGTCAAAATGAGCCTTAGAATTCTTCCCTCCCTTATTCCTGTGCTGAGATACAGGCTGCTCCAACCTGCTGTAAAATGCTTGATTTCGAGAGTGAGCGAAACTAATGAAAACATTGTTGGGGTAAAACCTAAAGGGAAAGACCTAGCACCAAATCCAATTTGCCATCTGATCTAACTTCTGGAGGCAGTCAAAATGAGCCTTAGAATTCTTCCCTACCTTATTCCTGTGCTGAGATACAGGCTGCTCCAACCTGCTGTAAAATGCTTGATTTCGAGAGTGAGCGAAACTAATGAAAACATTGTTGGGGTAAAACCTAAAGGGAAAGACCTAGCACCAAATCCAATTTGCCATCTGATCTAACTTCTGGAGGCAGTCAAAATGAGCCTTAGAATTCTTCCCTACCTTATTCCTGTGCTGAGATACAGGCTGCTCCAACCTGCTGTAAAATGCTTGATTTCGAGAGTGAGCGAAACTAATGAAAACATTGTTGGGGTAAAACCTAAAGGGAAAGACCTAGCACCAAATCCAATTTGCCATCTGATCTAACTTCTGGAGGCAGTCAAAATGAGCCTTAGAATTCTTCCCTCCCTTATTCCTGTGCTGAGATACAGGCTGCTCCAACCTGCTGTAAAATGCTTGATTTCGAGAGTGAGCGAAACTAATGAAAACATTGTTGGGGTAAAACCTAAAGGGAAAGACCTAGCACCAAATCCAATTTGCCATCTGATCTAACTTCTGGAGGCAGTCAAAATGAGCCTTAGAATTCTTCCCTACCTTATTCCTGTGCTGAGATACAGGCTGCTCCAACCTGCTGTAAAATGCTTGATTTCGAGAGTGAGCGAAACTAATGAAAACATTGTTGGGGTAAAACCTAAAGGGAAAGACCTAGCACCAAATCCAATTTGCCATCTGATCTAACTTCTGGAGGCAGTCAAAATGAGCCTTAGAATTCTTCCCTACCTTATTCCTGTGCTGAGATACAGGCTGCTCCAACCTGCTGTAAAATGCTTGATTTCGAGAGTGAGCGAAACTAATGAAAACATTGTTGGGGTAAAACCTAAAGGGAAAGACCTAGCACCAAATCCAATTTGCCATCTGATCTAACTTCTGGAGGCAGTCAAAATGATCCTTAGAATTCTTCCCTACCTTATTCCTGTGCTGAGATACAGGCTGCTCCAACCTGCTGTAAAATGCTTGATTTCGAGAGTGAGCAAAACTAATGAAAACATTGTTGGGGTAAAACCTAAAGGGAAAGACCTAGCACCAAATCCAATTTGCCATCTGATCTAACTTCTGGAGGCAGTCAAAATGAGCCTTAGAATTCTTCCCTACCTTATTCCTGTGCTGAGATACAGGCTGCTCCAACCTGCTGTAAAATGCTTGATTTCGAGAGTGAGCGAAACTAATGAAAACATTGTTGGGGTAAAACCTAAAGGGAAAGACCTAGCACCAAATCCAATTTGCCATCTGATCTAACTTCTGGAGGCAGTCAAAATGAGCCTTAGAATTCTTCCCTACCTTATTCCTGTGCTGAGATACAGGCTGCTCCAACCTGCTGTAAAATGCTTGATTTCGAGAGTGAGCGAAACTAATGAAAACATTGTTGGGGTAAAACCTAAAGGGAAAGACCTAGCACCAAATCCAATTTGCCATCTGATCTAACTTCTGGAGGCAGTCAAAATGAGCCTTAGAATTCTTCCCTCCCTTATTCCTGTGCTGAGATACAGGCTGCTCCAACCTGCTGTAAAATGCTTGATTTCGAGAGTGAGCGAAACTAATGAAAACATTGTTGGGGTAAAACCTAAAGGGAAAGACCTAGCACCAAATCCAATTTGCCATCTGATCTAACTTCTGGAGGCAGTCAAAATGAGCCTTAGAATTCTTCCCTACCTTATTCCTGTGCTGAGATACAGGCTGCTCCAACCTGCTGTAAAATGCTTGATTTCGAGAGTGAGCGAAACTAATGAAAACATTGTTGGGGTAAAACCTAAAGGGAAAGACCTAGCACCAAATCCAATTTGCCATCTGATCTAACTTCTGGAGGCAGTCAAAATGAGCCTTAGAATTCTTCCCTACCTTATTCCTGTGCTGAGATACAGGCTGCTCCAACCTGCTGTAAAATGCTTGATTTCGAGAGTGAGCGAAACTAATGAAAACATTGTTGGGGTAAAACCTAAAGGGAAAGACCTAGCACCAAATCCAATTTGCCATCTGATCTAACTTCTGGAGGCAGTCAAAATGATCCTTAGAATTCTTCCCTACCTTATTCCTGTGCTGAGATACAGGCTGCTCCAACCTGCTGTAAAATGCTTGATTTCGAGAGTGAGCGAAACTAATGAAAACATTGTTGGGGTAAAACCTAAAGGGAAAGACCTAGCACCAAATCCAATTTGCCATCTGATCTAACTTCTGGAGGCAGTCAAAATGAGCCTTAGAATTCTTCCCTACCTTATTCCTGTGCTGAGATACAGGCTGCTCCAACCTGCTGTAAAATGCTTGATTTCGAGAGTGAGCGAAACTAATGAAAACATTGTTGGGGTAAAACCTAAAGGGAAAGACCTAGCACCAAATCCAATTTGCCATCTGATCTAACTTCTGGAGGCAGTCAAAATGAGCCTTAGAATTCTTCCCTACCTTATTCCTGTGCTGAGATACAGGCTGCTCCAACCTGCTGTAAAATGCTTGATTTCGAGAGTGAGCGAAACTAATGAAAACATTGTTGGGGTAAAACCTAAAGGGAAAGACCTAGCACCAAATCCAATTTGCCATCTGATCTAACTTCTGGAGGCAGTCAAAATGAGCCTTAGAATTCTTCCCTACCTTATTCCTGTGCTGAGATACAGGCTGCTCCAACCTGCTGTAAAATGCTTGATTTCGAGAGTGAGCGAAACTAATGAAAACATTGTTGGGGTAAAACCTAAAGGGAAAGACCTAGCACCAAATCCAATTTGCCATCTGATCTAACTTCTGGAGGCAGTCAAAATGAGCCTTAGAATTCTTCCCTACCTTATTCCTGTGCTGAGATACAGGCTGCTCCAACCTGCTGTAAAATGCTTGATTTCGAGAGTGAGCGAAACTAATGAAAACATTGTTGGGGTAAAACCTAAAGGGAAAGACCTAGCACCAAATCCAATTTGCCATCTGATCTAACTTCTGGAGGCAGTCAAAATGAGCCTTAGAATTCTTCCCTACCTTATTCCTGTGCTGAGATACAGGCTGCTCCAACCTGCTGTAAAATGCTTGATTTCGAGAGTGAGCGAAACTAATGAAAACATTGTTGGGGTAAAACCTAAAGGGAAAGACCTAGCACCAAATCCAATTTGCCATCTGATCTAACTTCTGGAGGCAGTCAAAATGAGCCTTAGAATTCTTCCCTACCTTATTCCTGTGCTGAGATACAGGCTGCTCCAACCTGCTGTAAAATGCTTGATTTCGAGAGTGAGCGAAACTAATGAAAACATTGTTGGGGTAAAACCTAAAGGGAAAGACCTAGCACCAAATCCAATTTGCCATCTGATCTAACTTCTGGAGGCAGTCAAAATGAGCCTTAGAATTCTTCCCTACCTTATTCCTGTGCTGAGATACAGGCTGCTCCAACCTGCTGTAAAATGCTTGATTTCGAGAGTGAGCGAAACTAATGAAAACATTGTTGGGGTAAAACCTAAAGGGAAAGACCTAGCACCAAATCCAATTTGCCATCTGATCTAACTTCTGGAGGCAGTCAAAATGAGCATTTGAATTCTTCCCTCCCTTATTCCTGTGCTGAGATACAGGCTGCTCCAACCTGCTGTAAAATGCTTGATTTCGAGAGTGAGCGAAACTAATGAAAACATTGTTGGGGTAAAACCTAAAGGGAAAGACCTAGCACCGAATGCAATTTGCCATCTGATCTAACTTCTGGAGGCAGTCAAAATGATCCTTAGAATTCTTCCCTACCTTATTCCTGTGCTGAGATACAGGCTGCTCCAACCTGCTGTAAAATGCTTGATTTCGAGAGTGAGCGAAACTAATGAAAACATTGTTGGGGTAAAACCTAAAGGGAAAGACCTAGCACCAAATCCAATTTGCCATCTGATCTAACTTCTGGAGGCAGTCAAAATGAGCCTTAGAATTCTTCCCTACCTTATTCCTGTGCTGAGATACAGGCTGCTCCAACCTGCTGTAAAATGCTTGATTTCGAGAGTGAGCGAAACTAATGAAAACATTGTTGGGGTAAAACCTAAAGGGAAAGACCTAGCACCAAATCCAATTTGCCATCTGATCTAACTTCTGGAGGCAGTCAAAATGAGCCTTAGAATTCTTCCCTACCTTATTCCTGTGCTGAGATACAGGCTGCTCCAACCTGCTGTAAAATGCTTGATTTCGAGAGTGAGCGAAACTAATGAAAACATTGTTGGGGTAAAACCTAAAGGGAAAGACCTAGCACCAAATCCAATTTGCCATCTGATCTAACTTCTGGAGGCAGTCAAAATGATCCTTAGAATTCTTCCCTACCTTATTCCTGTGCTGAGATACAGGCTGCTCCAACCTGCTGTAAAATGCTTGATTTCGAGAGTGAGCGAAACTAATGAAAACATTGTTGGGGTAAAACCTAAAGGGAAAGACCTAGCACCAAATCCAATTTGCCATCTGATCTAACTTCTGGAGGCAGTCAAAATGAGCCTTAGAATTCTTCCCTACCTTATTCCTGTGCTGAGATACAGGCTGCTCCAACCTGCTGTAAAATGCTTGATTTCGAGAGTGAGCGAAACTAATGAAAACATTGTTGGGGTAAAACCTAAAGGGAAAGACCTAGCACCAAATCCAATTTGCCATCTGATCTAACTTCTGGAGGCAGTCAAAATGAGCCTTAGAATTCTTCCCTACCTTATTCCTGTGCTGAGATACAGGCTGCTCCAACCTGCTGTAAAATGCTTGATTTCGAGAGTGAGCGAAACTAATGAAAACATTGTTGGGGTAAAACCTAAAGGGAAAGACCTAGCACCAAATCCAATTTGCCATCTGATCTAACTTCTGGAGGCAGTCAAAATGAGCCTTAGAATTCTTCCCTACCTTATTCCTGTGCTGAGATACAGGCTGCTCCAACCTGCTGTAAAATGCTTGATTTCGAGAGTGAGCGAAACTAATGAAAACATTGTTGGGGTAAAACCTAAAGGGAAAGACCTAGCACCAAATCCAATTTGCCATCTGATCTAACTTCTGGAGGCAGTCAAAATGAGCCTTAGAATTCTTCCCTACCTTATTCCTGTGCTGAGATACAGGCTGCTCCAACCTGCTGTAAAATGCTTGATTTCGAGAGTGAGCGAAACTAATGAAAACATTGTTGGGGTAAAACCTAAAGGGAAAGACCTAGCACCAAATCCAATTTGCCATCTGATCTAACTTCTGGAGGCAGTCAAAATGAGCCTTAGAATTCTTCCCTACCTTATTCCTGTGCTGAGATACAGGCTGCTCCAACCTGCTGTAAAATGCTTGATTTCGAGAGTGAGCGAAACTAATGAAAACATTGTTGGGGTAAAGCCTAAAGGGAAAGACCTAGCACCAAATCCAATTTGCCATCTGATCTAACTTCTGGAGGCAGTCAAAATGAGCCTTAGAATTCTTCCCTACCTTATTCCTGTGCTGAGATACAGGCTGCTCCAACCTGCTGTAAAATGCTTGATTTCGAGAGTGAGCGAAACTAATGAAAACATTGTTGGGGTAAAACCTAAAGGGAAAGACCTAGCACCAAATCCAATTTGCCATCTGATCTAACTTCTGGAGGCAGTCAAAATGAGCCTTAGAATTCTTCCCTACCTTATTCCTGTGCTGAGATACAGGCTGCTCCAACCTGCTGTAAAATGCTTGATTTCGAGAGTGAGCGAAACTAATGAAAACATTGTTGGGGAAAACCTAAAGGGAAAGACCTAGCACCAAATCCAATTTGCCATCTGATCTAACTTCTGGAGGCAGTCAAAATGAGCCTTAGAATTCTTCCCTACCTTATTCCTGTGCTGAGATACAGGCTGCTCCAACCTGCTGTAAAATGCTTGATTTCGAGAGTGAGCGAAACTAATGAAAACATTGTTGGGGTAAAACCTAAAGGGAAAGACCTAGCACCAAATCCAATTTGCCATCTGATCTAACTTCTGGAGGCAGTCAAAATGAGCCTTAGAATTCTTCCCTACCTTATTCCTGTGCTGAGATACAGGCTGCTCCAACCTGCTGTAAAATGCTTGATTTCGAGAGTGAGCGAAACTAATGAAAACATTGTTGGGGTAAAACCTAAAGGGAAAGACCTAGCACCAAATCCAATTTGCCATCTGATCTAACTTCTGGAGGCAGTCAAAATGAGCCTTAGAATTCTTCCCTACCTTATTCCTGTGCTGAGATACAGGCTGCTCCAACCTGCTGTAAAATGCTTGATTTCGAGAGTGAGCGAAACTAATGAAAACATTGTTGGGGTAAAACCTAAAGGGAAAGACCTAGCACCAAATCCAATTTGCCATCTGATCTAACTTCTGGAGGCAGTCAAAATGAGCATTTGAATTCTTCCCTCCCTTATTCCTGTGCTGAGATACAGGCTGCTCCAACCTGCTGTAAAATGCTTGATTTCGAGAGTGAGCGAAACTAATGAAAACATTGTTGGGGTAAAACCTAAAGGGAAAGACCTAGCACCGAATGCAATTTGCCATCTGATCTAACTTCTGGAGGCAGTCAAAATGAGCCTTAGAATTCTTCCCTACCTTATTCCTGTGCTGAGATACAGGCTGCTCCAACCTGCTGTAAAATGCTTGATTTCGAGAGTGAGCGAAACTAATGAAAACATTGTTGGGGTAAAACCTAAAGGGAAAGACCTAGCACCAAATCCAATTTGCCATCTGATCTAACTTCTGGAGGCAGTCAAAATGAGCCTTAGAATTCTTCCCTACCTTATTCCTGTGCTGAGATACAGGCTGCTCCAACCTGCTGTAAAATGCTTGATTTCGAGAGTGAGCGAAACTAATGAAAACATTGTTGGGGTAAAACCTAAAGGGAAAGACCTAGCACCAAATCCAATTTGCCATCTGATCTAACTTCTGGAGGCAGTCAAAATGAGCCTTAGAATTCTTCCCTACCTTATTCCTGTGCTGAGATACAGGCTGCTCCAACCTGCTGTAAAATGCTTGATTTCGAGAGTGAGCGAAACTAATGAAAACATTGTTGGGGTAAAACCTAAAGGGAAAGACCTAGCACCAAATCCAATTTGCCATCTGATCTAACTTCTGGAGGCAGTCAAAATGATCCTTAGAATTCTTCCCTACCTTATTCCTGTGCTGAGATACAGGCTGCTCCAACCTGCTGTAAAATGCTTGATTTCGAGAGTGAGCGAAACTAATGAAAACATTGTTGGGGTAAAACCTAAAGGGAAAGACCTAGCACCAAATCCAATTTGCCATCTGATCTAACTTCTGGAGGCAGTCAAAATGAGCCTTAGAATTCTTCCCTACCTTATTCCTGTGCTGAGATACAGGCTGCTCCAACCTGCTGTAAAATGCTTGATTTCGAGAGTGAGCGAAACTAATGAAAACATTGTTGGGGTAAAACCTAAAGGGAAAGACCTAGCACCAAATCCAATTTGCCATCTGATCTAACTTCTGGAGGCAGTCAAAATGAGCCTTAGAATTCTTCCCTACCTTATTCCTGTGCTGAGATACAGGCTGCTCCAACCTGCTGTAAAATGCTTGATTTCGAGAGTGAGCGAAACTAATGAAAACATTGTTGGGGTAAAACCTAAAGGGAAAGACCTAGCACCAAATCCAATTTGCCATCTGATCTAACTTCTGGAGGCAGTCAAAATGAGCCTTAGAATTCTTCCCTACCTTATTCCTGTGCTGAGATACAGGCTGCTCCAACCTGCTGTAAAATGCTTGATTTCGAGAGTGAGCGAAACTAATGAAAACATTGTTGGGGTAAAACCTAAAGGGAAAGACCTAGCACCAAATCCAATTTGCCATCTGATCTAACTTCTGGAGGCAGTCAAAATGAGCCTTAGAATTCTTCCCTACCTTATTCCTGTGCTGAGATACAGGCTGCTCCAACCTGCTGTAAAATGCTTGATTTCGAGAGTGAGCGAAACTAATGAAAACATTGTTGGGGTAAAACCTAAAGGGAAAGACCTAGCACCAAATCCAATTTGCCATCTGATCTAACTTCTGGAGGCAGTCAAAATGAGCCTTAGAATTCTTCCCTACCTTATTCCTGTGCTGAGATACAGGCTGCTCCAACCTGCTGTAAAATGCTTGATTTCGAGAGTGAGCGAAACTAATGAAAACATTGTTGGGGTAAAGCCTAAAGGGAAAGACCTAGCACCAAATCCAATTTGCCATCTGATCTAACTTCTGGAGGCAGTCAAAATGAGCCTTAGAATTCTTCCCTACCTTATTCCTGTGCTGAGATACAGGCTGCTCCAACCTGCTGTAAAATGCTTGATTTCGAGAGTGAGCGAAACTAATGAAAACATTGTTGGGGTAAAACCTAAAGGGAAAGACCTAGCACCAAATCCAATTTGCCATCTGATCTAACTTCTGGAGGCAGTCAAAATGAGCCTTAGAATTCTTCCCTACCTTATTCCTGTGCTGAGATACAGGCTGCTCCAACCTGCTGTAAAATGCTTGATTTCGAGAGTGAGCGAAACTAATGAAAACATTGTTGGGGTAAAACCTAAAGGGAAAGACCTAGCACCAAATCCAATTTGCCATCTGATCTAACTTCTGGAGGCAGTCAAAATGAGCCTTAGAATTCTTCCCTACCTTATTCCTGTGCTGAGATACAGGCTGCTCCAACCTGCTGTAAAATGCTTGATTTCGAGAGTGAGCGAAACTAATGAAAACATTGTTGGGGTAAAGCCTAAAGGGAAAGACCTAGCACCAAATCCAATTTGCCATCTGATCTAACTTCTGGAGGCAGTCAAAATGAGCCTTAGAATTCTTCCCTACCTTATTCCTGTGCTGAGATACAGGCTGCTCCAACCTGCTGTAAAATGCTTGATTTCGAGAGTGAGCGAAACTAATGAAAACATTGTTGGGGTAAAACCTAAAGGGAAAGACCTAGCACCAAATCCAATTTGCCATCTGATCTAACTTCTGGAGGCAGTCAAAATGAGCCTTAGAATTCTTCCCTACCTTATTCCTGTGCTGAGATACAGGCTGCTCCAACCTGCTGTAAAATGCTTGATTTCGAGAGTGAGCGAAACTAATGAAAACATTGTTGGGGTAAAACCTAAAGGGAAAGACCTAGCACCAAATCCAATTTGCCATCTGATCTAACTTCTGGAGGCAGTCAAAATGAGCCTTAGAATTCTTCCCTACCTTATTCCTGTGCTGAGATACAGGCTGCTCCAACCTGCTGTAAAATGCTTGATTTCGAGAGTGAGCGAAACTAATGAAAACATTGTTGGGGTAAAACCTAAAGGGAAAGACCTAGCACCAAATCCAATTTGCCATCTGATCTAACTTCTGGAGGCAGTCAAAATGAGCCTTAGAATTCTTCCCTACCTTATTCCTGTGCTGAGATACAGGCTGCTCCAACCTGCTGTAAAATGCTTGATTTCGAGAGTGAGCGAAACTAATGAAAACATTGTTGGGGTAAAACCTAAAGGGAAAGATCTAGCACCAAATCCAATTTGCCATCTGATCTAACTTCTGGAGGCAGTCAAAATGAGCCTTAGAATTCTTCCCTACCTTATTCCTGTGCTGAGATACAGGCTGCTCCAACCTGCTGTAAAATGCTTGATTTCGAGAGTGAGCGAAACTAATGAAAACATTGTTGGGGTAAAACCTAAAGGGAAAGACCTAGCACCAAATCCAATTTGCCATCTGATCTAACTTCTGGAGGCAGTCAAAATGAGCCTTAGAATTCTTCCCTACCTTATTCCTGTGCTGAGATACAGGCTGCTCCAACCTGCTGTAAAATGCTTGATTTCGAGAGTGAGCGAAACTAATGAAAACATTGTTGGGGTAAAACCTAAAGGGAAAGACCTAGCACCAAATCCAATTTGCCATCTGATCTAACTTCTGGAGGCAGTCAAAATGAGCATTTGAATTCTTCCCTCCCTTATTCCTGTGCTGAGATACAGGCTGCTCCAACCTGCTGTAAAATGCTTGATTTCGAGAGTGAGCGAAACTAATGAAAACATTGTTGGGGTAAAACCTAAAGGGAAAGACCTAGCACCGAATGCAATTTGCCATCTGATCTAACTTCTGGAGGCAGTCAAAATGATCCTTAGAATTCTTCCCTACCTTATTCCTGTGCTGAGATACAGGCTGCTCCAACCTGCTGTAAAATGCTTGATTTCGAGAGTGAGCGAAACTAATGAAAACATTGTTGGGGTAAAACCTAAAGGGAAAGACCTAGCACCAAATCCAATTTGCCATCTGATCTAACTTCTGGAGGCAGTCAAAATGAGCCTTAGAATTCTTCCCTACCTTATTCCTGTGCTGAGATACAGGCTGCTCCAACCTGCTGTAAAATGCTTGATTTCGAGAGTGAGCGAAACTAATGAAAACATTGTTGGGGTAAAACCTAAAGGGAAAGACCTAGCACCAAATCCAATTTGCCATCTGATCTAACTTCTGGAGGCAGTCAAAATGAGCCTTAGAATTCTTCCCTACCTTATTCCTGTGCTGAGATACAGGCTGCTCCAACCTGCTGTAAAATGCTTGATTTCGAGAGTGAGCGAAACTAATGAAAACATTGTTGGGGTAAAACCTAAAGGGAAAGACCTAGCACCAAATCCAATTTGCCATCTGATCTAACTTCTGGAGGCAGTCAAAATGAGCCTTAGAATTCTTCCCTACCTTATTCCTGTGCTGAGATACAGGCTGCTCCAACCTGCTGTAAAATGCTTGATTTCGAGAGTGAGCGAAACTAATGAAAACATTGTTGGGGTAAAACCTAAAGGGAAAGACCTAGCACCAAATCCAATTTGCCATCTGATCTAACTTCTGGAGGCAGTCAAAATGAGCCTTAGAATTCTTCCCTACCTTATTCCTGTGCTGAGATACAGGCTGCTCCAACCTGCTGTAAAATGCTTGATTTCGAGAGTGAGCGAAACTAATGAAAACATTGTTGGGGTAAAACCTAAAGGGAAAGACCTAGCACCAAATCCAATTTGCCATCTGATCTAACTTCTGGAGGCAGTCAAAATGAGCCTTAGAATTCTTCCCTACCTTATTCCTGTGCTGAGATACAGGCTGCTCCAACCTGCTGTAAAACGCTTGATTTCGAGAGTGAGCGAAACTAATGAAAACATTGTTGGGGTAAAACCTAAAGGGAAAGACCTAGCACCAAATCCAATTTGCCATCTGATCTAACTTCTGGAGGCAGTCAAAATGAGCCTTAGAATTCTTCCCTACCTTATTCCTGTGCTGAGATACAGGCTGCTCCAACCTGCTGTAAAATGCTTGATTTCGAGAGTGAGCGAAACTAATGAAAACATTGTTGGGGTAAAGCCTAAAGGGAAAGACCTAGCACCAAATCCAATTTGCCATCTGATCTAATTCTGGAGGCAGTCAAAATGAGCCTTAGAATTCTTCCCTACCTTATTCCTGTGCTGAGATACAGGCTGCTCCAACCTGCTGTAAAATGCTTGATTTCGAGAGTGAGCGAAACTAATGAAAACATTGTTGGGGTAAAACCTAAAGGGAAAGACCTAGCACCAAATCCAATTTGCCATCTGATCTAACTTCTGGAGGCAGTCAAAATGAGCCTTAGAATTCTTCCCTACCTTATTCCTGTGCTGAGATACAGGCTGCTCCAACCTGCTGTAAAATGCTTGATTTCGAGAGTGAGCGAAACTAACGAAAACATTGTTGGGGTAAAACCTAAAGGGAAAGACCTAGCACCAAATCCAATTTGCCATCTGATCTAACTTCTGGAGGCAGTCAAAATGAGCCTTAGAATTCTTCCCTACCTTATTCCTGTGCTGAGATACAGGCTGCTCCAACCTGCTGTAAAATGCTTGATTTCGAGAGTGAGCGAAACTAATGAAAACATTGTTGGGGTAAAACCTAAAGGGAAAGATCTAGCACCAAATCCAATTTGCCATCTGATCTAACTTCTGGAGGCAGTCAAAATGAGCCTTAGAATTCTTCCCTACCTTATTCCTGTGCTGAGATACAGGCTGCTCCAACCTGCTGTAAAATGCTTGATTTCGAGAGTGAGCGAAACTAATGAAAACATTGTTGGGGTAAAACCTAAAGGGAAAGACCTAGCACCAAATCCAATTTGCCATCTGATCTAACTTCTGGAGGCAGTCAAAATGAGCCTTAGAATTCTTCCCTACCTTATTCCTGTGCTGAGATACAGGCTGCTCCAACCTGCTGTAAAATGCTTGATTTCGAGAGTGAGCGAAACTAACGAAAACATTGTTGGGGTAAAACCTAAAGGGAAAGACCTAGCACCAAATCCAATTTGCCATCTGATCTAACTTCTGGAGGCAGTCAAAATGAGCCTTAGAATTCTTCCCTACCTTATTCCTGTGCTGAGATACAGGCTGCTCCAACCTGCTGTAAAATGCTTGATTTCGAGAGTGAGCGAAACTAATGAAAACATTGTTGGGGTAAAACCTAAAGGGAAAGACCTAGCACCAAATCCAATTTGCCATCTGATCTAACTTCTGGAGGCAGTCAAAATGAGCCTTAGAATTCTTCCCTACCTTATTCCTGTGCTGAGATACAGGCTGCTCCAACCTGCTGTAAAATGCTTGATTTCGAGAGTGAGCGAAACTAATGAAAACATTGTTGGGGTAAAACCTAAAGGGAAAGACCTAGCACCAAATCCAATTTGCCATCTGATCTAACTTCTGGAGGCAGTCAAAATGAGCCTTAGAATTCTTCCCTACCTTATTCCTGTGCTGAGATACAGGCTGCTCCAACCTGCTGTAAAATGCTTGATTTCGAGAGTGAGCGAAACTAATGAAAACATTTTTGGGGTAAAACCTAAAGGGAAAGACCTAGCACCAAATCCAATTTGCCATCTGATCTAACTTCTGGAGGCAGTCAAAATGATCCTTAGAATTCTTCCCTACCTTATTCCTGTGCTGAGATACAGGCTGCTCCAACCTGCTGTAAAATGCTTGATTTCGAGAGTGAGCGAAACTAATGAAAACATTGTTGGGGTAAAGCCTAAAGGGAAAGACCTAGCACCAAATCCAATTTGCCATCTGATCTAACTTCTGGAGGCAGTCAAAATGATCCTTAGAATTCTTCCCTACCTTATTCCTGTGCTGAGATACAGGCTGCTCCAACCTGCTGTAAAATGCTTGATTTCGAGAGTGAGCGAAACTAATGAAAACATTGTTGGGGTAAAACCTAAAGGGAAAGACCTAGCACCAAATCCAATTTGCCATCTGATCTAACTTCTGGAGGCAGTCAAAATGAGCCTTAGAATTCTTCCCTACCTTATTCCTGTGCTGAGATACAGGCTGCTCCAACCTGCTGTAAAATGCTTGATTTCGAGAGTGAGCGAAACTAATGAAAACATTGTTGGGGTAAAACCTAAAGGGAAAGACCTAGCACCAAATCCAATTTGCCATCTGATCTAACTTCTGGAGGCAGTCAAAATGAGCCTTAGAATTCTTCCCTACCTTATTCCTGTGCTGAGATACAGGCTGCTCCAACCTGCTGTAAAATGCTTGATTTCGAGAGTGAGCGAAACTAATGAAAACATTGTTGGGGTAAAACCTAAAGGGAAAGACCTAGCACCAAATCCAATTTGCCATCTGATCTAACTTCTGGAGGCAGTCAAAATGATCCTTAGAATTCTTCCCTACCTTATTCCTGTGCTGAGATACAGGCTGCTCCAACCTGCTGTAAAATGCTTGATTTCGAGAGTGAGCGAAACTAATGAAAACATTGTTGGGGTAAAACCTAAAGGGAAAGACCTAGCACCAAATCCAATTTGCCATCTGATCTAACTTCTGGAGGCAGTCAAAATGAGCCTTAGAATTCTTCCCTACCTTATTCCTGTGCTGAGATACAGGCTGCTCCAACCTGCTGTAAAATGCTTGATTTCGAGAGTGAGCGAAACTAATGAAAACATTGTTGGGGTAAAACCTAAAGGGAAAGACCTAGCACCAAATCCAATTTGCCATCTGATCTAACTTCTGGAGGCAGTCAAAATGAGCCTTAGAATTCTTCCCTACCTTATTCCTGTGCTGAGATACAGGCTGCTCCAACCTGCTGTAAAATGCTTGATTTCGAGAGTGAGCGAAACTAATGAAAAACATTGTTGGGGTAAAACCTAAAGGGAAAGACCTAGCACCAAATCCAATTTGCCATCTGATCTAACTTCTGGAGGCAGTCAAAATGATCCTTAGAATTCTTCCCTACCTTATTCCTGTGCTGAGATACAGGCTGCTCCAACCTGCTGTAAAATGCTTGATTTCGAGAGTGAGCGAAACTAATGAAAACATTGTTGGGGTAAAACCTAAAGGGAAAGACCTAGCACCAAATCCAATTTGCCATCTGATCTAACTTCTGGAGGCAGTCAAAATGATCCTTAGAATTCTTCCCTACCTTATTCCTGTGCTGAGATACAGGCTGCTCCAACCTGCTGTAAAATGCTTGATTTCGAGAGTGAGCAAAACTAATGAAAACATTGTTGGGGTAAAACCTAAAGGGAAAGACCTAGCACCAAATCCAATTTGCCATCTGATCTAACTTCTGGAGGCAGTCAAAATGAGCCTTAGAATTCTTCCCTACCTTATTCCTGTGCTGAGATACAGGCTGCTCCAACCTGCTGTAAAATGCTTGATTTCGAGAGTGAGCGAAACTAATGAAAACATTGTTGGGGTAAAACCTAAAGGGAAAGACCTAGCACCAAATCCAATTTGCCATCTGATCTAACTTCTGGAGGCAGTCAAAATGAGCCTTAGAATTCTTCCCTACCTTATTCCTGTGCTGAGATACAGGCTGCTCCAACCTGCTGTAAAATGCTTGATTTCGAGAGTGAGCGAAACTAATGAAAACATTGTTGGGGTAAAACCTAAAGGGAAAGACCTAGCACCAAATCCAATTTGCCATCTGATCTAACTTCTGGAGGCAGTCAAAATGATCCTTAGAATTCTTCCCTACCTTATTCCTGTGCTGAGATACAGGCTGCTCCAACCTGCTGTAAAATGCTTGATTTCGAGAGTGAGCGAAACTAATGAAAACATTGTTGGGGTAAAGCCTAAAGGGAAAGACCTAGCACCAAATCCAATTTGCCATCTGATCTAACTTCTGGAGGCAGTCAAAATGAGCCTTAGAATTCTTCCCTACCTTATTCCTGTGCTGAGATACAGGCTGCTCCAACCTGCTGTAAAATGCTTGATTTCGAGAGTGAGCGAAACTAATGAAAACATTGTTGGGGTAAAACCTAAAGGGAAAGACCTAGCACCAAATCCAATTTGCCATCTGATCTAACTTCTGGAGGCAGTCAAAATGAGCCTTAGAATTCTTCCCTACCTTATTCCTGTGCTGAGATACAGGCTGCTCCAACCTGCTGTAAAATGCTTGATTTCGAGAGTGAGCGAAACTAATGAAAACATTGTTGGGGTAAAACCTAAAGGGAAAGACCTAGCACCAAATCCAATTTGCCATCTGATCTAACTTCTGGAGGCAGTCAAAATGATCCTTAGAATTCTTCCCTACCTTATTCCTGTGCTGAGATACAGGCTGCTCCAACCTGCTGTAAAATGCTTGATTTCGAGAGTGAGCGAAACTAATGAAAACATTGTTGGGGTAAAACCTAAAGGGAAAGACCTAGCACCAAATCCAATTTGCCATCTGATCTAACTTCTGGAGGCAGTCAAAATGAGCCTTAGAATTCTTCCCTACCTTATTCCTGTGCTGAGATACAGGCTGCTCCAACCTGCTGTAAAATGCTTGATTTCGAGAGTGAGCGAAACTAATGAAAACATTGTTGGGGTAAAACCTAAAGGGAAAGACCTAGCACCGAATGCAATTTGCCATCTGATCTAACTTCTGGAGGCAGTCAAAATGATCCTTAGAATTCTTCCCTACCTTATTCCTGTGCTGAGATACAGGCTGCTCCAACCTGCTGTAAAATGCTTGATTTCGAGAGTGAGCGAAACTAATGAAAACATTGTTGGGGTAAAACCTAAAGGGAAAGACCTAGCACCAAATCCAATTTGCCATCTGATCTAACTTCTGGAGGCAGTCAAAATGAGCCTTAGAATTCTTCCCTACCTTATTCCTGTGCTGAGATACAGGCTGCTCCAACCTGCTGTAAAATGCTTGATTTCGAGAGTGAGCGAAACTAATGAAAACATTGTTGGGGTAAAACCTAAAGGGAAAGACCTAGCACCAAATCCAATTTGCCATCTGATCTAACTTCTGGAGGCAGTCAAAATGAGCCTTAGAATTCTTCCCTACCTTATTCCTGTGCTGAGATACAGGCTGCTCCAACCTGCTGTAAAATGCTTGATTTCGAGAGTGAGCGAAACTAATGAAAACATTGTTGGGGTAAAACCTAAAGGGAAAGACCTAGCACCAAATCCAATTTGCCATCTGATCTAACTTCTGGAGGCAGTCAAAATGAGCCTTAGAATTCTTCCCTACCTTATTCCTGTGCTGAGATACAGGCTGCTCCAACCTGCTGTAAAATGCTTGATTTCGAGAGTGAGCGAAACTAATGAAAACATTGTTGGGGTAAAACCTAAAGGGAAAGACCTAGCACCAAATCCAATTTGCCATCTGATCTAACTTCTGGAGGCAGTCAAAATGAGCCTTAGAATTCTTCCCTACCTTATTCCTGTGCTGAGATACAGGCTGCTCCAACCTGCTGTAAAATGCTTGATTTCGAGAGTGAGCGAAACTAATGAAAACATTGTTGGGGTAAAACCTAAAGGGAAAGACCTAGCACCAATCCAATTTGCCATCTGATCTAACTTCTGGAGGCAGTCAAAATGAGCCTTAGAATTCTTCCCTACCTTATTCCTGTGCTGAGATACAGGCTGCTCCAACCTGCTGTAAAATGCTTGATTTCGAGAGTGAGCGAAACTAATGAAAACATTGTTGGGGTAAAACCTAAAGGGAAAGACCTAGCACCAAATCCAATTTGCCATCTGATCTAACTTCTGGAGGCAGTCAAAATGAGCCTTAGAATTCTTCCCTACCTTATTCCTGTGCTGAGATACAGGCTGCTCCAACCTGCTGTAAAATGCTTGATTTCGAGAGTGAGCGAAACTAATGAAAACATTGTTGGGGTAAAGCCTAAAGGGAAAGACCTAGCACCAAATCCAATTTGCCATCTGATCTAACTTCTGGAGGCAGTCAAAATGAGCCTTAGAATTCTTCCCTACCTTATTCCTGTGCTGAGATACAGGCTGCTCCAACCTGCTGTAAAATGCTTGATTTCGAGAGTGAGCGAAACTAATGAAAACATTGTTGGGGTAAAACCTAAAGGGAAAGACCTAGCACCAAATCCAATTTGCCATCT
The DNA here is from genome assembly GCF_026170545.1 of Melanerpes formicivorus. Lineage (NCBI taxonomy): Eukaryota > Metazoa > Chordata > Aves > Piciformes > Picidae > Melanerpes > Melanerpes formicivorus. The sequence continues at coordinate 37,377 of NW_027143734.1, forward strand.
GATCTAACTTCTGGAGGCAGTCAAAATGAGCCTTAGAATTCTTCCCTACCTTATTCCTGTGCTGAGATACAGGCTGCTCCAACCTGCTGTAAAATGCTTGATTTCGAGAGTGAGCGAAACTAATGAAAACATTGTTGGGGTAAAACCTAAAGGGAAAGACCTAGCACCAAATCCAATTTGCCATCTGATCTAACTTCTGGAGGCAGTCAAAATGAGCCTTAGAATTCTTCCCTACCTTATTCCTGTGCTGAGATACAGGCTGCTCCAACCTGCTGTAAAATGCTTGATTTCGAGAGTGAGCGAAACTAATGAAAACATTGTTGGGGTAAAACCTAAAGGGAAAGACCTAGCACCAAATCCAATTTGCCATCTGATCTAACTTCTGGAGGCAGTCAAAATGAGCCTTAGAATTCTTCCCTACCTTATTCCTGTGCTGAGATACAGGCTGCTCCAACCTGCTGTAAAATGCTTGATTTCGAGAGTGAGCGAAACTAATGAAAAACATTGTTGGGGTAAAACCTAAAGGGAAAGATCTAGCACCAAATCCAATTTGCCATCTGATCTAACTTCTGGAGGCAGTCAAAATGAGCCTTAGAATTCTTCCCTACCTTATTCCTGTGCTGAGATACAGGCTGCTCCAACCTGCTGTAAAATGCTTGATTTCGAGAGTGAGCGAAACTAATGAAAACATTGTTGGGGTAAAACCTAAAGGGAAAGACCTAGCACCAAATCCAATTTGCCATCTGATCTAACTTCTGGAGGCAGTCAAAATGAGCCTTAGAATTCTTCCCTACCTTATTCCTGTGCTGAGATACAGGCTGCTCCAACCTGCTGTAAAATGCTTGATTTCGAGAGTGAGCGAAACTAATGAAAACATTGTTGGGGTAAAACCTAAAGGGAAAGACCTAGCACCAAATCCAATTTGCCATCTGATCTAACTTCTGGAGGCAGTCAAAATGAGCCTTAGAATTCTTCCCTACCTTATTCCTGTGCTGAGATACAGGCTGCTCCAACCTGCTGTAAAATGCTTGATTTCGAGAGTGAGCGAAACTAATGAAAACATTGTTGGGGTAAAACCTAAAGGGAAAGACCTAGCACCAAATCCAATTTGCCATCTGATCTAACTTCTGGAGGCAGTCAAAATGATCCTTAGAATTCTTCCCTACCTTATTCCTGTGCTGAGATACAGGCTGCTCCAACCTGCTGTAAAATGCTTGATTTCGAGAGTGAGCGAAACTAATGAAAACATTGTTGGGGTAAAACCTAAAGGGAAAGACCTAGCACCAAATCCAATTTGCCATCTGATCTAACTTCTGGAGGCAGTCAAAATGAGCCTTAGAATTCTTCCCTACCTTATTCCTGTGCTGAGATACAGGCTGCTCCAACCTGCTGTAAAATGCTTGATTTCGAGAGTGAGCGAAACTAATGAAAACATTGTTGGGGTAAAACCTAAAGGGAAAGACCTAGCACCAAATCCAATTTGCCATCTGATCTAACTTCTGGAGGCAGTCAAAATGATCCTTAGAATTCTTCCCTACCTTATTCCTGTGCTGAGATACAGGCTGCTCCAACCTGCTGTAAAATGCTTGATTTCGAGAGTGAGCGAAACTAATGAAAACATTGTTGGGGTAAAACCTAAAGGGAAAGACCTAGCACCAAATCCAATTTGCCATCTGATCTAACTTCTGGAGGCAGTCAAAATGAGCCTTAGAATTCTTCCCTACCTTATTCCTGTGCTGAGATACAGGCTGCTCCAACCTGCTGTAAAATGCTTGATTTCGAGAGTGAGCGAAACTAATGAAAACATTGTTGGGGTAAAACCTAAAGGGAAAGACCTAGCACCAAATCCAATTTGCCATCTGATCTAACTTCTGGAGGCAGTCAAAATGAGCCTTAGAATTCTTCCCTACCTTATTCCTGTGCTGAGATACAGGCTGCTCCAACCTGCTGTAAAATGCTTGATTTCGAGAGTGAGCGAAACTAATGAAAACATTTTTGGGGTAAAACCTAAAGGGAAAGACCTAGCACCAAATCCAATTTGCCATCTGATCTAACTTCTGGAGGCAGTCAAAATGATCCTTAGAATTCTTCCCTACCTTATTCCTGTGCTGAGATACAGGCTGCTCCAACCTGCTGTAAAATGCTTGATTTCGAGAGTGAGCGAAACTAATGAAAACATTGTTGGGGTAAAGCCTAAAGGGAAAGACCTAGCACCAAATCCAATTTGCCATCTGATCTAACTTCTGGAGGCAGTCAAAATGATCCTTAGAATTCTTCCCTACCTTATTCCTGTGCTGAGATACAGGCTGCTCCAACCTGCTGTAAAATGCTTGATTTCGAGAGTGAGCGAAACTAATGAAAACATTGTTGGGGTAAAACCTAAAGGGAAAGACCTAGCACCAAATCCAATTTGCCATCTGATCTAACTTCTGGAGGCAGTCAAAATGAGTATTTGAATTCTTCCCTACCTTATTCCTGTGCTGAGATACAGGCTGCTCCAACCTGCTGTAAAATGCTTGATTTCGAGAGTGAGCGAAACTAATGAAAACATTGTTGGGGTAAAACCTAAAGGGAAAGACCTAGCACCAAATCCAATTTGCCATCTGATCTAACTTCTGGAGGCAGTCAAAATGAGCCTTAGAATTCTTCCCTACCTTATTCCTGTGCTGAGATACAGGCTGCTCCAACCTGCTGTAAAATGCTTGATTTCGAGAGTGAGCGAAACTAATGAAAACATTGTTGGGGTAAAACCTAAAGGGAAAGACCTAGCACCAAATCCAATTTGCCATCTGATCTAACTTCTGGAGGCAGTCAAAATGAGTATTTGAATTCTTCCCTACCTTATTCCTGTGCTGAGATACAGGCTGCTCCAACCTGCTGTAAAATGCTTGATTTCGAGAGTGAGCGAAACTAATGAAAACATTGTTGGGGTAAAACCTAAAGGGAAAGACCTAGCACCAAATCCAATTTGCCATCTGATCTAACTTCTGGAGGCAGTCAAAATGATCCTTAGAATTCTTCCCTACCTTATTCCTGTGCTGAGATACAGGCTGCTCCAACCTGCTGTAAAATGCTTGATTTCGAGAGTGAGCGAAACTAATGAAAACATTGTTGGGGTAAAACCTAAAGGGAAAGACCTAGCACCAAATCCAATTTGCCATCTGATCTAACTTCTGGAGGCAGTCAAAATGAGCCTTAGAATTCTTCCCTACCTTATTCCTGTGCTGAGATACAGGCTGCTCCAACCTGCTGTAAAATGCTTGATTTCGAGAGTGAGCGAAACTAATGAAAACATTGTTGGGGTAAAACCTAAAGGGAAAGACCTAGCACCAAATCCAATTTGCCATCTGATCTAACTTCTGGAGGCAGTCAAAATGATCCTTAGAATTCTTCCCTACCTTATTCCTGTGCTGAGATACAGGCTGCTCCAACCTGCTGTAAAATGCTTGATTTCGAGAGTGAGCGAAACTAATGAAAACATTGTTGGGGTAAAACCTAAAGGGAAAGACCTAGCACCAAATCCAATTTGCCATCTGATCTAACTTCTGGAGGCAGTCAAAATGAGCCTTAGAATTCTTCCCTACCTTATTCCTGTGCTGAGATACAGGCTGCTCCAACCTGCTGTAAAATGCTTGATTTCGAGAGTGAGCGAAACTAATGAAAACATTGTTGGGGTAAAGCCTAAAGGGAAAGACCTAGCACCAAATCCAATTTGCCATCTGATCTAACTTCTGGAGGCAGTCAAAATGATCCTTAGAATTCTTCCCTACCTTATTCCTGTGCTGAGATACAGGCTGCTCCAACCTGCTGTAAAATGCTTGATTTCGAGAGTGAGCGAAACTAATGAAAACATTGTTGGGGTAAAACCTAAAGGGAAAGACCTAGCACCAAATCCAATTTGCCATCTGATCTAACTTCTGGAGGCAGTCAAAATGAGTATTTGAATTCTTCCCTACCTTATTCCTGTGCTGAGATACAGGCTGCTCCAACCTGCTGTAAAATGCTTGATTTCGAGAGTGAGCGAAACTAATGAAAACATTGTTGGGGTAAAACCTAAAGGGAAAGACCTAGCACCAAATCCAATTTGCCATCTGATCTAACTTCTGGAGGCAGTCAAAATGAGCCTTAGAATTCTTCCCTACCTTATTCCTGTGCTGAGATACAGGCTGCTCCAACCTGCTGTAAAATGCTTGATTTCGAGAGTGAGCGAAACTAATGAAAACATTGTTGGGGTAAAACCTAAAGGGAAAGACCTAGCACCAAATCCAATTTGCCATCTGATCTAACTTCTGGAGGCAGTCAAAATGAGTATTTGAATTCTTCCCTACCTTATTCCTGTGCTGAGATACAGGCTGCTCCAACCTGCTGTAAAATGCTTGATTTCGAGAGTGAGCGAAACTAATGAAAACATTGTTGGGGTAAAACCTAAAGGGAAAGACCTAGCACCAAATCCAATTTGCCATCTGATCTAACTTCTGGAGGCAGTCAAAATGATCCTTAGAATTCTTCCCTACCTTATTCCTGTGCTGAGATACAGGCTGCTCCAACCTGCTGTAAAATGCTTGATTTCGAGAGTGAGCGAAACTAATGAAAACATTGTTGGGGTAAAACCTAAAGGGAAAGACCTAGCACCAAATCCAATTTGCCATCTGATCTAACTTCTGGAGGCAGTCAAAATGAGCCTTAGAATTCTTCCCTACCTTATTCCTGTGCTGAGATACAGGCTGCTCCAACCTGCTGTAAAATGCTTGATTTCGAGAGTGAGCGAAACTAATGAAAACATTGTTGGGGTAAAACCTAAAGGGAAAGACCTAGCACCAAATCCAATTTGCCATCTGATCTAACTTCTGGAGGCAGTCAAAATGATCCTTAGAATTCTTCCCTACCTTATTCCTGTGCTGAGATACAGGCTGCTCCAACCTGCTGTAAAATGCTTGATTTCGAGAGTGAGCGAAACTAATGAAAACATTGTTGGGGTAAAACCTAAAGGGAAAGACCTAGCACCAAATCCAATTTGCCATCTGATCTAACTTCTGGAGGCAGTCAAAATGAGCCTTAGAATTCTTCCCTACCTTATTCCTGTGCTGAGATACAGGCTGCTCCAACCTGCTGTAAAATGCTTGATTTCGAGAGTGAGCGAAACTAATGAAAACATTGTTGGGGTAAAACCTAAAGGGAAAGACCTAGCACCAAATCCAATTTGCCATCTGATCTAACTTCTGGAGGCAGTCAAAATGAGCCTTAGAATTCTTCCCTACCTTATTCCTGTGCTGAGATACAGGCTGCTCCAACCTGCTGTAAAATGCTTGATTTCGAGAGTGAGCGAAACTAATGAAAACATTTTTGGGGTAAAACCTAAAGGGAAAGACCTAGCACCAAATCCAATTTGCCATCTGATCTAACTTCTGGAGGCAGTCAAAATGATCCTTAGAATTCTTCCCTACCTTATTCCTGTGCTGAGATACAGGCTGCTCCAACCTGCTGTAAAATGCTTGATTTCGAGAGTGAGCGAAACTAATGAAAACATTGTTGGGGTAAAGCCTAAAGGGAAAGACCTAGCACCAAATCCAATTTGCCATCTGATCTAACTTCTGGAGGCAGTCAAAATGAGCCTTAGAATTCTTCCCTACCTTATTCCTGTGCTGAGATACAGGCTGCTCCAACCTGCTGTAAAATGCTTGATTTCGAGAGTGAGCGAAACTAATGAAAACATTGTTGGGGTAAAACCTAAAGGGAAAGACCTAGCACCAAATCCAATTTGCCATCTGATCTAACTTCTGGAGGCAGTCAAAATGAGCCTTAGAATTCTTCCCTACCTTATTCCTGTGCTGAGATACAGGCTGCTCCAACCTGCTGTAAAATGCTTGATTTCGAGAGTGAGCGAAACTAATGAAAACATTGTTGGGGTAAAACCTAAAGGGAAAGACCTAGCACCAAATCCAATTTGCCATCTGATCTAACTTCTGGAGGCAGTCAAAATGATCCTTAGAATTCTTCCCTACCTTATTCCTGTGCTGAGATACAGGCTGCTCCAACCTGCTGTAAAATGCTTGATTTCGAGAGTGAGCGAAACTAATGAAAACACTGTTGGGGTAAAACCTAAAGGGAAAGACCTAGCACCAAATCCAATTTGCCATCTGATCTAACTTCTGGAGGCAGTCAAAATGAGCCTTAGAATTCTTCCCTACCTTATTCCTGTGCTGAGATACAGGCTGCTCCAACCTGCTGTAAAATGCTTGATTTCGAGAGTGAGCGAAACTAATGAAAACATTGTTGGGGTAAAACCTAAAGGGAAAGACCTAGCACCAAATCCAATTTGCCATCTGATCTAACTTCTGGAGGCAGTCAAAATGAGCCTTAGAATTCTTCCCTACCTTATTCCTGTGCTGAGATACAGGCTGCTCCAACCTGCTGTAAAATGCTTGATTTCGAGAGTGAGCGAAACTAATGAAAACACTGTTGGGGTAAAACCTAAAGGGAAAGACCTAGCACCAAATCCAATTTGCCATCTGATCTAACTTCTGGAGGCAGTCAAAATGAGCCTTAGAATTCTTCCCTACCTTATTCCTGTGCTGAGATACAGGCTGCTCCAACCTGCTGTAAAATGCTTGATTTCGAGAGTGAGCGAAACTAATGAAAACATTGTTGGGGTAAAACCTAAAGGGAAAGACCTAGCACCAAATCCAATTTGCCATCTGATCTAACTTCTGGAGGCAGTCAAAATGAGCCTTAGAATTCTTCCCTACCTTATTCCTGTGCTGAGATACAGGCTGCTCCAACCTGCTGTAAAATGCTTGATTTCGAGAGTGAGCGAAACTAATGAAAACATTGTTGGGGTAAAACCTAAAGGGAAAGACCTAGCACCAAATCCAATTTGCCATCTGATCTAACTTCTGGAGGCAGTCAAAATGATCCTTAGAATTCTTCCCTACCTTATTCCTGTGCTGAGATACAGGCTGCTCCAACCTGCTGTAAAATGCTTGATTTCGAGAGTGAGCGAAACTAATGAAAACATTGTTGGGGTAAAACCTAAAGGGAAAGACCTAGCACCAAATCCAATTTGCCATCTGATCTAACTTCTGGAGGCAGTCAAAATGAGCCTTAGAATTCTTCCCTACCTTATTCCTGTGCTGAGATACAGGCTGCTCCAACCTGCTGTAAAATGCTTGATTTCGAGAGTGAGCGAAACTAATGAAAACATTGTTGGGGTAAAACCTAAAGGGAAAGACCTAGCACCAAATCCAATTTGCCATCTGATCTAACTTCTGGAGGCAGTCAAAATGAGCCTTAGAATTCTTCCCTACCTTATTCCTGTGCTGAGATACAGGCTGCTCCAACCTGCTGTAAAATGCTTGATTTCGAGAGTGAGCGAAACTAATGAAAACATTGTTGGGGTAAAACCTAAAGGGAAAGACCTAGCACCAAATCCAATTTGCCATCTGATCTAACTTCTGGAGGCAGTCAAAATGAGCCTTAGAATTCTTCCCTACCTTATTCCTGTGCTGAGATACAGGCTGCTCCAACCTGCTGTAAAATGCTTGATTTCGAGAGTGAGCGAAACTAATGAAAACATTGTTGGGGTAAAACCTAAAGGGAAAGACCTAGCACCAAATCCAATTTGCCATCTGATCTAACTTCTGGAGGCAGTCAAAATGAGCCTTAGAATTCTTCCCTACCTTATTCCTGTGCTGAGATACAGGCTGCTCCAACCTGCTGTAAAATGCTTGATTTCGAGAGTGAGCGAAACTAATGAAAACATTGTTGGGGTAAAACCTAAAGGGAAAGACCTAGCACCAAATCCAATTTGCCATCTGATCTAACTTCTGGAGGCAGTCAAAATGATCCTTAGAATTCTTCCCTACCTTATTCCTGTGCTGAGATACAGGCTGCTCCAACCTGCTGTAAAATGCTTGATTTCGAGAGTGAGCGAAACTAATGAAAACATTTTTGGGGTAAAACCTAAAGGGAAAGACCTAGCACCAAATCCAATTTGCCATCTGATCTAACTTCTGGAGGCAGTCAAAATGATCCTTAGAATTCTTCCCTACCTTATTCCTGTGCTGAGATACAGGCTGCTCCAACCTGCTGTAAAATGCTTGATTTCGAGAGTGAGCGAAACTAATGAAAACATTGTTGGGGTAAAACCTAAAGGGAAAGACCTAGCACCAAATCCAATTTGCCATCTGATCTAACTTCTGGAGGCAGTCAAAATGAGCCTTAGAATTCTTCCCTACCTTATTCCTGTGCTGAGATACAGGCTGCTCCAACCTGCTGTAAAATGCTTGATTTCGAGAGTGAGCGAAACTAATGAAAACATTGTTGGGGTAAAACCTAAAGGGAAAGACCTAGCACCAAATCCAATTTGCCATCTGATCTAACTTCTGGAGGCAGTCAAAATGAGCCTTAGAATTCTTCCCTACCTTATTCCTGTGCTGAGATACAGGCTGCTCCAACCTGCTGTAAAATGCTTGATTTCGAGAGTGAGCGAAACTAATGAAAACACTGTTGGGGTAAAACCTAAAGGGAAAGACCTAGCACCAAATCCAATTTGCCATCTGATCTAACTTCTGGAGGCAGTCAAAATGATCCTTAGAATTCTTCCCTACCTTATTCCTGTGCTGAGATACAGGCTACTCCAACCTGCTGTAAAATGCTTGATTTCGAGAGTGAGCGAAACTAATGAAAACATTGTTGGGGTAAAACCTAAAGGGAAAGACCTAGCACCAAATCCAATTTGCCATCTGATCTAACTTCTGGAGGCAGTCAAAATGAGCCTTAGAATTCTTCCCTACCTTATTCCTGTGCTGAGATACAGGCTGCTCCAACCTGCTGTAAAATGCTTGATTTCGAGAGTGAGCGAAACTAATGAAAACATTGTTGGGGTAAAACCTAAAGGGAAAGACCTAGCACCAAATCCAATTTGCCATCTGATCTAACTTCTGGAGGCAGTCAAAATGAGCCTTAGAATTCTTCCCTACCTTATTCCTGTGCTGAGATACAGGCTGCTCCAACCTGCTGTAAAATGCTTGATTTCGAGAGTGAGCGAAACTAATGAAAACATTGTTGGGGTAAAACCTAAAGGGAAAGACCTAGCACCAAATCCAATTTGCCATCTGATCTAACTTCTGGAGGCAGTCAAAATGATCCTTAGAATTCTTCCCTACCTTATTCCTGTGCTGAGATACAGGCTGCTCCAACCTGCTGTAAAATGCTTGATTTCGAGAGTGAGCGAAACTAATGAAAACATTGTTGGGGTAAAACCTAAAGGGAAAGACCTAGCACCAAATCCAATTTGCCATCTGATCTAACTTCTGGAGGCAGTCAAAATGAGCCTTAGAATTCTTCCCTACCTTATTCCTGTGCTGAGATACAGGCTGCTCCAACCTGCTGTAAAATGCTTGATTTCGAGAGTGAGCGAAACTAATGAAAACATTGTTGGGGTAAAACCTAAAGGGAAAGACCTAGCACCAAATCCAATTTGCCATCTGATCTAACTTCTGGAGGCAGTCAAAATGAGCCTTAGAATTCTTCCCTACCTTATTCCTGTGCTGAGATACAGGCTGCTCCAACCTGCTGTAAAATGCTTGATTTCGAGAGTGAGCGAAACTAATGAAAACATTGTTGGGGTAAAACCTAAAGGGAAAGACCTAGCACCAAATCCAATTTGCCATCTGATCTAACTTCTGGAGGCAGTCAAAATGAGCCTTAGAATTCTTCCCTACCTTATTCCTGTGCTGAGATACAGGCTGCTCCAACCTGCTGTAAAATGCTTGATTTCGAGAGTGAGCGAAACTAATGAAAACATTGTTGGGGTAAAACCTAAAGGGAAAGACCTAGCACCAAATCCAATTTGCCATCTGATCTAACTTCTGGAGGCAGTCAAAATGAGCCTTAGAATTCTTCCCTACCTTATTCCTGTGCTGAGATACAGGCTGCTCCAACCTGCTGTAAAATGCTTGATTTCGAGAGTGAGCGAAACTAATGAAAACATTGTTGGGGTAAAACCTAAAGGGAAAGACCTAGCACCAAATCCAATTTGCCATCTGATCTAACTTCTGGAGGCAGTCAAAATGAGCCTTAGAATTCTTCCCTACCTTATTCCTGTGCTGAGATACAGGCTGCTCCAACCTGCTGTAAAATGCTTGATTTCGAGAGTGAGCGAAACTAATGAAAACATTGTTGGGGTAAAACCTAAAGGGAAAGACCTAGCACCAAATCCAATTTGCCATCTGATCTAACTTCTGGAGGCAGTCAAAATGAGCCTTAGAATTCTTCCCTACCTTATTCCTGTGCTGAGATACAGGCTGCTCCAACCTGCTGTAAAATGCTTGATTTCGAGAGTGAGCGAAACTAATGAAAACATTGTTGGGGTAAAACCTAAAGGGAAAGACCTAGCACCAAATCCAATTTGCCATCTGATCTAACTTCTGGAGGCAGTCAAAATGAGCCTTTGAATTCTTCCCTACCTTATTCCTGTGCTGAGATACAGGCTGCTCCAACCTGCTGTAAAATGCTTGATTTCGAGAGTGAGCGAAACTAATGAAAACATTGTTGGGGTAAAACCTAAAGGGAAAGACCTAGCACCAAATCCAATTTGCCATCTGATCTAACTTCTGGAGGCAGTCAAAATGAGCCTTAGAATTCTTCCCTACCTTATTCCTGTGCTGAGATACAGGCTGCTCCAACCTGCTGTAAAATGCTTGATTTCGAGAGTGAGCGAAACTAATGAAAACATTGTTGGGGTAAAACCTAAAGGGAAAGACCTAGCACCAAATCCAATTTGCCATCTGATCTAACTTCTGGAGGCAGTCAAAATGAGCCTTAGAATTCTTCCCTACCTTATTCCTGTGCTGAGATACAGGCTGCTCCAACCTGCTGTAAAATGCTTGATTTCGAGAGTGAGCGAAACTAATGAAAACATTGTTGGGGTAAAACCTAAAGGGAAAGACCTAGCACCAAATCCAATTTGCCATCTGATCTAACTTCTGGAGGCAGTCAAAATGAGCCTTAGAATTCTTCCCTACCTTATTCCTGTGCTGAGATACAGGCTGCTCCAACCTGCTGTAAAATGCTTGATTTCGAGAGTGAGCGAAACTAATGAAAACATTGTTGGGGTAAAACCTAAAGGGAAAGACCTAGCACCAAATCCAATTTGCCATCTGATCTAACTTCTGGAGGCAGTCAAAATGAGCCTTAGAATTCTTCCCTACCTTATTCCTGTGCTGAGATACAGGCTGCTCCAACCTGCTGTAAAATGCTTGATTTCGAGAGTGAGCGAAACTAATGAAAACATTGTTGGGGTAAAACCTAAAGGGAAAGACCTAGCACCAAATCCAATTTGCCATCTGATCTAACTTCTGGAGGCAGTCAAAATGAGCCTTAGAATTCTTCCCTACCTTATTCCTGTGCTGAGATACAGGCTGCTCCAACCTGCTGTAAAATGCTTGATTTCGAGAGTGAGCGAAACTAATGAAAACATTGTTGGGGTAAAACCTAAAGGGAAAGACCTAGCACCAAATCCAATTTGCCATCTGATCTAACTTCTGGAGGCAGTCAAAATGAGCCTTAGAATTCTTCCCTACCTTATTCCTGTGCTGAGATACAGGCTGCTCCAACCTGCTGTAAAATGCTTGATTTCGAGAGTGAGCGAAACTAATGAAAACATTGTTGGGGTAAAACCTAAAGGGAAAGACCTAGCACCAAATCCAATTTGCCATCTGATCTAACTTCTGGAGGCAGTCAAAATGATCCTTAGAATTCTTCCCTACCTTATTCCTGTGCTGAGATACAGGCTGCTCCAACCTGCTGTAAAATGCTTGATTTCGAGAGTGAGCGAAACTAATGAAAACATTGTTGGGGTAAAACCTAAAGGGAAAGACCTAGCACCAAATCCAATTTGCCATCTGATCTAACTTCTGGAGGCAGTCAAAATGAGCCTTTGAATTCTTCCCTACCTTATTCCTGTGCTGAGATACAGGCTGCTCCAACCTGCTGTAAAATGCTTGATTTCGAGAGTGAGCGAAACTAATGAAAACATTGTTGGGGTAAAACCTAAAGGGAAAGACCTAGCACCAAATCCAATTTGCCATCTGATCTAACTTCTGGAGGCAGTCAAAATGAGCCTTAGAATTCTTCCCTACCTTATTCCTGTGCTGAGATACAGGCTGCTCCAACCTGCTGTAAAATGCTTGATTTCGAGAGTGAGCGAAACTAATGAAAACATTGTTGGGGTAAAACCTAAAGGGAAAGACCTAGCACCAAATCCAATTTGCCATCTGATCTAACTTCTGGAGGCAGTCAAAATGAGCCTGAGAATTCTTCCCTACCTTATTCCTGTGCTGAGATACAGGCTGCTCCAACCTGCTGTAAAATGCTTGATTTCGAGAGTGAGCGAAACTAATGAAAACATTGTTGGGGTAAAACCTAAAGGGAAAGACCTAGCACCAAATCCAATTTGCCATCTGATCTAACTTCTGGAGGCAGTCAAAATGATCCTTAGAATTCTTCCCTACCTTATTCC
>NW_027143735.1:0-49882 GCF_026170545.1 Melanerpes formicivorus
AGTTCGCTCACTCTCGAAATCAAGCATTTTACAGCAGGTTGGAGCAGCCTGTATCTCAGCACAGGAATAAGGTAGGGAAGAATTCTAAGGATCATTTTGACTGCCTCCAGAAGTTAGATCAGATGGCAAATTGGATTTGGTGCTAGGTCTTTCCCTTTAGGTTTTACCCCAACAATGTTTTCATTAGTTTCGCTCACTCTCGAAATCAAGCATTTTACAGCAGGTTGGAGCAGCCTGTATCTCAGCACAGGAATAAGGTAGGGAAGAATTCTAAGGATCATTTTGACTGCCTCCAGAAGTTAGATCAGATGGCAAATTGGATTTGGTGCTAGGTCTTTCCCTTTAGGTTTTACCCCAACAATGTTTTCATTAGTTTCGCTCACTCTCGAAATCAAGCGTTTTACAGCAGGTTGGAGCAGCCTGTATCTCAGCACAGGAATAAGGTAGGGAAGAATTCTAAGGATCATTTTGACTGCCTCCAGAAGTTAGATCAGATGGCAAATTGGATTTGGTGCTAGGTCTTTCCCTTTAGGTTTTACCCCAACAATGTTTTCATAAGTTTCGCTCACTCTCGAAATCAAGCATTTTACAGCAGGTTGGAGCAGCCTGTATCTCAGCACAGGAATAAGGTAGGGAAGAATTCTAAGGATCATTTTGACTGCCTCCAGAAGTTAGATCAGATGGCCAATGCAATTTGGTGCTAGGTCTTTCCCTTTAGGTTTTACCCCAACAATGTTTTCATTAGTTTCGCTCACTCTCGAAATCAAGCATTTTACAGCAGGTTGGAGCAGCCTGTATCTCAGCACAGGAATAAGGTAGGGAAGAATTCTAAGGATCATTTTGACTGCCTCCAGAAGTTAGATCAGATGGCAAATTGGATTTGGTGCTAGGTCTTTCCCTTTAGGTTTTACCCCAACAATGTTTTCATTAGTTTCGCTCACTCTCGAAATCAAGCATTTTACAGCAGGTTGGAGCAGCCTGTATCTCAGCACAGGAATAAGGTAGGGAAGAATTCTAAGGATCATTTTGACTGCCTCCAGAAGTTAGATCAGATGGCCAATTGGATTTGGTGCTAGGTCTTTCCCTTTAGGTTTTACCCCAACAATGTTTTCATTAGTTTCGCTCACTCTCGAAATCAAGCATTTTACAGCAGGTTGGAGCAGCCTGTATCTCAGCACAGGAATAAGGTAGGGAAGAATTCAAATACTCATTTTGACTGCCTCCAGAAGTTAGATCAGATGGCAAATTGGATTTGGTGCTAGGTCTTTCCCTTTAGGTTTTACCCCAACAATGTTTTCATTAGTTTCGCTCACTCTCGAAATCAAGCATTTTACAGCAGGTTGGAGCAGCCTGTATCTCAGCACAGGAATAAGGTAGGGAAGAATTCTAAGGATCATTTTGACTGCCTCCAGAAGTTAGATCAGATGGCAAATTGGATTTGGTGCTAGGTCTTTCCCTTTAGGTTTTACCCCAACAATGTTTTCATTAGTTTCGCTCACTCTCGAAATCAAGCATTTTACAGCAGGTTGGAGCAGCCTGTATCTCAGCACAGGAATAAGGTAGGGAAGAATTCTAAGGATCATTTTGACTGCCTCCAGAAGTTAGATCAGATGGCAAATTGGATTTGGTGCTAGGTCTTTCCCTTTAGGTTTTACCCCAACAATGTTTTCATTAGTTTCGCTCACTCTCGAAATCAAGCATTTTACAGCAGGTTGGAGCAGCCTGTATCTCAGCACAGGAATAAGGTAGGGAAGAATTCTAAGGATCATTTTGACTGCCTCCAGAAGTTAGATCAGATGGCAAATTGGATTTGGTGCTAGGTCTTTCCCTTTAGGTTTTACCCCAACAATGTTTTCATTAGTTTCGCTCACTCTCGAAATCAAGCATTTTACAGCAGGTTGGAGCAGCCTGTATCTCAGCACAGGAATAAGGTAGGGAAGAATTCAAATACTCATTTTGACTGCCTCCAGAAGTTAGATCAGATGGCAAATTGGATTTGGTGCTAGGTCTTTCCCTTTAGGTTTTACCCCAACAATGTTTTCATTAGTTTCGCTCACTCTCGAAATCAAGCATTTTACAGCAGGTTGGAGCAGCCTGTATCTCAGCACAGGAATAAGGTAGGGAAGAATTCTAAGGATCATTTTGACTGCCTCCAGAAGTTAGATCAGATGGCAAATTGGATTTGGTGCTAGGTCTTTCCCTTTAGGTTTTACCCCAACAATGTTTTCATTAGTTTCGCTCACTCTCGAAATCAAGCATTTTACAGCAGGTTGGAGCAGCCTGTATCTCAGCACAGGAATAAGGTAGGGAAGAATTCTAAGGATCATTTTGACTGCCTCCAGAAGTTAGATCAGATGGCAAATTGGATTTGGTGCTAGGTCTTTCCCTTTAGGTTTTACCCCAACAATGTTTTCATTAGTTTCGCTCACTCTCGAAATCAAGCATTTTACAGCAGGTTGGAGCAGCCTGTATCTCAGCACAGGAATAAGGTAGGGAAGAATTCTAAGGATCATTTTGACTGCCTCCAGAAGTTAGATCAGATGGCAAATTGGATTTGGTGCTAGGTCTTTCCCTTTAGGTTTTACCCCAACAATGTTTTCATTAGTTTCGCTCACTCTCGAAATCAAGCATTTTACAGCAGGTTGGAGCAGCCTGTATCTCAGCACAGGAATAAGGTAGGGAAGAATTCTAAGGATCATTTTGACTGCCTCCAGAAGTTAGATCAGATGGCAAATTGGATTTGGTGCTAGGTCTTTCCCTTTAGGTTTTACCCCAACAATGTTTTCATTAGTTTCGCTCACTCTCGAAATCAAGCGTTTTACAGCAGGTTGGAGCAGCCTGTATCTCAGCACAGGAATAAGGTAGGGAAGAATTCTAAGGATCATTTTGACTGCCTCCAGAAGTTAGATCAGATGGCAAATTGGATTTGGTGCTAGGTCTTTCCCTTTAGGTTTTACCCCAACAATGTTTTCATAAGTTTCGCTCACTCTCGAAATCAAGCATTTTACAGCAGGTTGGAGCAGCCTGTATCTCAGCACAGGAATAAGGTAGGGAAGAATTCTAAGGATCATTTTGACTGCCTCCAGAAGTTAGATCAGATGGCCAATGCAATTTGGTGCTAGGTCTTTCCCTTTAGGTTTTACCCCAACAATGTTTTCATTAGTTTCGCTCACTCTCGAAATCAAGCATTTTACAGCAGGTTGGAGCAGCCTGTATCTCAGCACAGGAATAAGGTAGGGAAGAATTCTAAGGATCATTTTGACTGCCTCCAGAAGTTAGATCAGATGGCAAATTGGATTTGGTGCTAGGTCTTTCCCTTTAGGTTTTACCCCAACAATGTTTTCATTAGTTTCGCTCACTCTCGAAATCAAGCATTTTACAGCAGGTTGGAGGCAGCCTGTATCTCAGCACAGGAATAAGGTAGGGAAGAATTCAAATACTCATTTGACTGCCTCCAGATGTTAGATCAGATGGCCAATGCAATTTGGTGCTAGGTCTTTCCCTTTAGGTTTTACCCCAACAATGTTTTCATTAGTTTCGCTCACTCTCGAAATCAAGCATTTTACAGCAGGTTGGAGCAGCCTGTATCTCAGCACAGGAATAAGGTAGGGAAGAATTCAAATACTCATTTTGACTGCCTCCAGAAGTTAGATCAGATGGCAAATTGGATTTGGTGCTAGGTCTTTCCCTTTAGGTTTTACCCCAACAATGTTTTCATTAGTTTCGCTCACTCTCGAAATCAAGCATTTTACAGCAGGTTGGAGCAGCCTGTATCTCAGCACAGGAATAAGGTAGGGAAGAATTCTAAGGATCATTTTGACTGCCTCCAGAAGTTAGATCAGATGGCAAATTGGATTTGGTGCTAGGTCTTTCCCTTTAGGTTTTACCCCAACAATGTTTTCATAAGTTTCGCTCACTCTCGAAATCAAGCATTTTACAGCAGGTTGGAGCAGCCTGTATCTCAGCACAGGAATAAGGTAGGGAAGAATTCAAATACTCATTTTGACTGCCTCCAGAAGTTAGATCAGATGGCCAATGCAATTTGGTGCTAGGCCTTTCCCTTTAGGTTTTACCCCAACAATATTTTCATTAGTTTCGCTCACCTCTCGAAATCAAGCATTTTACAGCAGGTTGGAGCAGCCTGTATCTCAGCACAGGAATAAGGTAGGGAAGAATTCAAATACTCATTTTGACTGCCTCCAGAAGTTAGATCAGATGGCCAATGCAATTTGGTGCTAGGCCTTTCCCTTTAGGTTTTACCCCAACAATGTTTTCATTAGTTTCGCTCACTCTCGAAATCAAGCATTTTACAGCAGGTTGGAGCAGCCTGTATCTCAGCACAGGAATAAGGTAGGGAAGAATTCTAAGGATCATTTTGACTGCCTCCAGAAGTTAGATCAGATGGCAAATTGGATTTGGTGCTAGGTCTTTCCCTTTAGGTTTTACCCCAACAATGTTTTCATTAGTTTCGCTCACTCTCGAAATCAAGCATTTTACAGCAGGTTGGAGCAGCCTGTATCTCAGCACAGGAATAAGGTAGGGAAGAATTCTAAGGATCATTTTGACTGCCTCCAGAAGTTAGATCAGATGGCAAATTGGATTTGGTGCTAGGTCTTTCCCTTTAGGTTTTACCCCAACAATGTTTTCATTAGTTTCGCTCACTCTCGAAATCAAGCATTTTACAGCAGGTTGGAGCAGCCTGTATCTCAGCACAGGAATAAGGTAGGGAAGAATTCTAAGGATCATTTTGACTGCCTCCAGAAGTTAGATCAGATGGCAAATTGGATTTGGTGCTAGGTCTTTCCCTTTAGGTTTTACCCCAACAATGTTTTCATTAGTTTCGCTCACTCTCGAAATCAAGCATTTTACAGCAGGTTGGAGCAGCCTGTATCTCAGCACAGGAATAAGGTAGGGAAGAATTCTAAGGATCATTTTGACTGCCTCCAGAAGTTAGATCAGATGGCAAATTGGATTTGGTGCTAGGTCTTTCCCTTTAGGTTTTACCCCAACA
Organism: Melanerpes formicivorus; assembly: GCF_026170545.1. Lineage (NCBI taxonomy): Eukaryota > Metazoa > Chordata > Aves > Piciformes > Picidae > Melanerpes > Melanerpes formicivorus. The sequence continues at coordinate 5,012 of NW_027143735.1, forward strand.
ATGTTTTCATTAGTTTCGCTCACTCTCAAAATCAAGCATTTTACAGCAGGTTGGAGCAGCCTGTATCTCAGCACAGGAATAAGGTAGGGAAGAATTCTAAGGATCATTTTGACTGCCTCCAGAAGTTAGATCAGATGGCAAATTGGATTTGGTGCTAGGTCTTTCCCTTTAGGTTTTACCCCAACAATGTTTTCATTAGTTTCGCTCACTCTCGAAATCAAGCATTTTACAGCAGGTTGGAGCAGCCTGTATCTCAGCACAGGAATAAGGTAGGGAAGAATTCTAAGGATCATTTTTGACTGCCTCCAGAAGTTAGATCAGATGGCAAATTGGATTTGGTGCTAGGTCTTTCCCTTTAGGTTTTACCCCAACAATGTTTTCATTAGTTTCGCTCACTCTCGAAATCAAGCATTTTACAGCAGGTTGGAGCAGCCTGTATCTCAGCACAGGAATAAGGTAGGGAAGAATTCTAAGGATCATTTTGACTGCCTCCAGAAGTTAGATCAGATGGCAAATTGGATTTGGTGCTAGGTCTTTCCCTTTAGGTTTTACCCCAACAATGTTTTCATTAGTTTCGCTCACTCTCGAAATCAAGCATTTTACAGCAGGTTGGAGCAGCCTGTATCTCAGCACAGGAATAAGGTAGGGAAGAATTCTAAGGATCATTTTGACTGCCTCCAGAAGTTAGATCAGATGGCAAATTGGATTTGGTGCTAGGTCTTTCCCTTTAGGTTTTACCCCCAACAATGTTTTCATTAGTTTCGCTCACTCTCGAAATCAAGCATTTTACAGCAGGTTGGAGCAGCCTGTATCTCAGCACAGGAATAAGGTAGGGAAGAATTCTAAGGATCATTTTGACTGCCTCCAGAAGTTAGATCAGATGGCAAATTGGATTTGGTGCTAGGTCTTTCCCTTTCGGTTTTACCCCAACAATGTTTTCATTAGTTTCGCTCACTCTCGAAATCAAGCATTTTACAGCAGGTTGGAGCAGCCTGTATCTCAGCACAGGAATAAGGTAGGGAAGAATTCTAAGGATCATTTTGACTGCCTCCAGAAGTTAGATCAGATGGCAAATTGGATTTGGTGCTAGGTCTTTCCCTTTAGGTTTTACCCCAACAATGTTTTCATTAGTTTCGCTCACTCTCGAAATCAAGCATTTTACAGCAGGTTGGAGCAGCCTGTATCTCAGCACAGGAATAAGGTAGGGAAGAATTCTAAGGATCATTTTGACTGCCTCCAGAAGTTAGATCAGATGGCAAATTGGATTTGGTGCTAGGTCTTTCCCTTTAGGTTTTACCCCAACAATGTTTTCATTAGTTTCGCTCACTCTCGAAATCAAGCATTTTACAGCAGGTTGGAGCAGCCTGTATCTCAGCACAGGAATAAGGTAGGGAAGAATTCTAAGGATCATTTTGACTGCCTCCAGAAGTTAGATCAGATGGCAAATTGGATTTGGTGCTAGGTCTTTCCCTTTAGGTTTTACCCCAACAATGTTTTCATTAGTTTCGCTCACTCTCGAAATCAAGCATTTTACAGCAGGTTGGAGCAGCCTGTATCTCAGCACAGGAATAAGGTAGGGAAGAATTCAAATACTCATTTTGACTGCCTCCAGAAGTTAGATCAGATGGCCAATGCAATTTGGTGCTAGGCCTTTCCCTTTAGGTTTTACCCCAACAATGTTTTCATTAGTTTCGCTCAATCTCGAAATCAAGCATTTTACAGCAGGTTGGAGCAGCCTGTATCTCAGCACAGGAATAAGGTAGGGAAGAATTCAAATACTCATTTTGACTGCCTCCAGAAGTTAGATCAGATGGCCAATGGAATTTGGTGCTAGGTCTTTCCCTTTAGGTTTTACCCCAACAATGTTTTCATTAGTTTCGCTCACTCTCGAAATCAAGCATTTTACAGCAGGTTGGAGCAGCCTGTATCTCAGCACAGGAATAAGGTAGGGAAGAATTCTAAGGATCATTTTGACTGCCTCCAGAAGTTAGATCAGATGGCAAATTGGATTTGGTGCTAGGTCTTTCCCTTTAGGTTTTACCCCAACAATGTTTTCATTAGTTTCGCTCACTCTCGAAATCAAGCATTTTACAGCAGGTTGGAGCAGCCTGTATCTCAGCACAGGAATAAGGTAGGGAAGAATTCAAATACTCATTTTGACTGCCTCCAGATGTTAGATCAGATGGCCAATGCAATTTGGTGCTAGGTCTTTCCCTTTAGGTTTTACCCCAACAATGTTTTCATTAGTTTCGCTCACTCTCGAAATCAAGCATTTTACAGCAGGTTGGAGCAGCCTGTATCTCAGCACAGGAATAAGGTAGGGAAGAATTCAAATACTCATTTTGACTGCCTCCAGAAGTTAGATCAGATGGCAAATTGGATTTGGTGCTAGGTCTTTCCCTTTAGGTTTTACCCCAACAATGTTTTCATTAGTTTCGCTCACTCTCGAAATCAAGCATTTTACAGCAGGTTGGAGCAGCCTGTATCTCAGCACAGGAATAAGGTAGGGAAGAATTCTAAGGATCATTTTGACTGCCTCCAGAAGTTAGATCAGATGGCAAATTGGATTTGGTGCTAGGTCTTTCCCTTTAGGTTTTACCCCAACAATGTTTTCATTAGTTTCGCTCACTCTCGAAATCAAGCATTTTACAGCAGGTTGGAGCAGCCTGTATCTCAGCACAGGAATAAGGTAGGGAAGAATTCTAAGGATCATTTTGACTGCCTCCAGAAGTTAGATCAGATGGCCAATGCAATTTGGTGCTAGGCCTTTCCCTTTAGGTTTTACCCCAACAATGTTTTCATTAGTTTCGCTCACTCTCGAAATCAAGCATTTTACAGCAGGTTGGAGCAGCCTGTATCTCAGCACAGGAATAAGGTAGGGAAGAATTCAAATACTCATTTTGACTGCCTCCAGAAGTTAGATCAGATGGCAAATTGGATTTGGTGCTAGGTCTTTCCCTTTAGGTTTTACCCCAACAATGTTTTCATTAGTTTCGCTCACTCTCGAAATCAAGCATTTTACAGCAGGTTGGAGCAGCCTGTATCTCAGCACAGGAATAAGGTAGGGAAGAATTCAAATACTCATTTTGACTGCCTCCAGAAGTTAGATCAGATGGCCAATGGAATTTGGTGCTAGGTCTTTCCCTTTAGGTTTTACCCCAACAATGTTTTCATTAGTTTCGCTCACTCTCGAAATCAAGCATTTTACAGCAGGTTGGAGCAGCCTGTATCTCAGCACAGGAATAAGGTAGGGAAGAATTCTAAGGATCATTTTGACTGCCTCCAGAAGTTAGATCAGATGGCAAATTGGATTTGGTGCTAGGTCTTTCCCTTTAGGTTTTACCCCAACAATGTTTTCATTAGTTTCGCTCACTCTCGAAATCAAGCATTTTACAGCAGGTTGGAGCAGCCTGTATCTCAGCACAGGAATAAGGTAGGGAAAGAATTCTAAGGATCATTTTGACTGCCTCCAGAAGTTAGATCAGATGGCAAATTGGATTTGGTGCTAGGTCTTTCCCTTTAGGTTTTACCCCAACAATGTTTTCATTAGTTTCGCTCACTCTCAAAATCAAGCATTTTACAGCAGGTTGGAGCAGCCTGTATCTCAGCACAGGAATAAGGTAGGGAAGAATTCTAAGGATCATTTTGACTGCCTCCAGAAGTTAGATCAGATGGCAAATTGGATTTGGTGCTAGGTCTTTCCCTTTAGGTTTTACCCCAACAATGTTTTCATTAGTTTCGCTCACTCTCGAAATCAAGCATTTTACAGCAGGTTGGAGCAGCCTGTATCTCAGCACAGGAATAAGGTAGGGAAGAATTCTAAGGATCATTTTGACTGCCTCCAGAAGTTAGATCAGATGGCAAATTGGATTTGGTGCTAGGTCTTTCCCTTTAGGTTTTACCCCAACAATGTTTTCATTAGTTTCGCTCACTCTCGAAATCAAGCATTTTACAGCAGGTTGGAGCAGCCTGTATCTCAGCACAGGAATAAGGTAGGGAAGAATTCTAAGGATCATTTTGACTGCCTCCAGAAGTTAGATCAGATGGCAAATTGGATTTGGTGCTAGGTCTTTCCCTTTAGGTTTTACCCCAACAATGTTTTCATTAGTTTCGCTCACTCTCGAAATCAAACGTTTTACAGCAGGTTGGAGCAGCCTGTATCTCAGCACAGGAATAAGGTAGGGAAGAATTCTAAGGATCATTTTGACTGCCTCCAGAAGTTAGATCAGATGGCAAATTGGATTTGGTGCTAGGTCTTTCCCTTTAGGTTTTACCCCAACAATGTTTTCATTAGTTTCGCTCACTCTCGAAATCAAGCATTTTACAGCAGGTTGGAGCAGCCTGTATCTCAGCACAGGAATAAGGTAGGGAAGAATTCTAAGGATCATTTTGACTGCCTCCAGAAGTTAGATCAGATGGCAAATTGGATTTGGTGCTAGGTCTTTCCCTTTAGGTTTTACCCCAACAATGTTTTCATTAGTTTCGCTCACTCTCGAAATCAAGCATTTTACAGCAGGTTGGAGCAGCCTGTATCTCAGCACAGGAATAAGGTAGGGAAGAATTCTAAGGATCATTTTGACTGCCTCCAGAAGTTAGATCAGATGGCAAATTGGATTTGGTGCTAGGTCTTTCCCTTTAGGTTTTACCCCAACAATGTTTTCATTAGTTTCGCTCACTCTCGAAATCAAGCATTTTACAGCAGGTTGGAGCAGCCTGTATCTCAGCACAGGAATAAGGTAGGGAAGAATTCTAAGGATCATTTTGACTGCCTCCAGAAGTTAGATCAGATGGCAAATTGGATTTGGTGCTAGGTCTTTCCCTTTAGGTTTTACCCCAACAATGTTTTCATTAGTTTCGCTCACTCTCGAAATCAAGCATTTTACAGCAGGTTGGAGCAGCCTGTATCTCAGCACAGGAATAAGGTAGGGAAGAATTCTAAGGATCATTTTGACTGCCTCCAGAAGTTAGATCAGATGGCAAATTGGATTTGGTGCTAGGTCTTTCCCTTTAGGTTTTACCCCAACAATGTTTTCATTAGTTTCGCTCACTCTCGAAATCAAGCATTTTACAGCAGGTTGGAGCAGCCTGTATCTCAGCACAGGAATAAGGTAGGGAAGAATTCAAATACTCATTTTGACTGCCTCCAGAAGTTAGATCAGATGGCCAATGCAATTTGGTGCTAGGCCTTTCCCTTTAGGTTTTACCCCAACAATGTTTTCATTAGTTTCGCTCAATCTCGAAATCAAGCATTTTACAGCAGGTTGGAGCAGCCTGTATCTCAGCACAGGAATAAGGTAGGGAAGAATTCAAATACTCATTTTGACTGCCTCCAGAAGTTAGATCAGATGGCCAATGGAATTTGGTGCTAGGTCTTTCCCTTTAGGTTTTACCCCAACAATGTTTTCATTAGTTTCGCTCACTCTCGAAATCAAGCATTTTACAGCAGGTTGGAGCAGCCTGTATCTCAGCACAGGAATAAGGTAGGGAAGAATTCTAAGGATCATTTTGACTGCCTCCAGAAGTTAGATCAGATGGCAAATTGGATTTGGTGCTAGGTCTTTCCCTTTAGGTTTTACCCCAACAATGTTTTCATTAGTTTCGCTCACTCTCGAAATCAAGCATTTTACAGCAGGTTGGAGCAGCCTGTATCTCAGCACAGGAATAAGGTAGGGAAGAATTCAAATACTCATTTTGACTGCCTCCAGATGTTAGATCAGATGGCCAGTTGGATTTGGTGCTAGGTCTTTCCCTTTAGGTTTTACCCCAACAATGTTTTCATTAGTTTCGCTCACTCTCGAAATCAAGCATTTTACAGCAGGTTGGAGCAGCCTGTATCTCAGCACAGGAATAAGGTAGGGAAGAATTCAAATACTCATTTTGACTGCCTCCAGAAGTTAGATCAGATGGCAAATTGGATTTGGTGCTAGGTCTTTCCCTTTAGGTTTTACCCCAACAATGTTTTCATTAGTTTCGCTCACTCTCGAAATCAAGCATTTTACAGCAGGTTGGAGCAGCCTGTATCTCAGCACAGGAATAAGGTAGGGAAGAATTCTAAGGATCATTTTGACTGCCTCCAGAAGTTAGATCAGATGGCAAATTGGATTTGGTGCTAGGTCTTTCCCTTTAGGTTTTACCCCAACAATGTTTTCATTAGTTTCGCTCACTCTCGAAATCAAGCATTTTACAGCAGGTTGGAGCAGCCTGTATCTCAGCACAGGAATAAGGTAGGGAAGAATTCTAAGGATCATTTTGACTGCCTCCAGAAGTTAGATCAGATGGCCTATGCAATTTGGTGCTAGGCCTTTCCCTTTAGGTTTTACCCCAACAATATTTTCATTAGTTTCGCTCACTCTCGAAATCAAGCATTTTACAGCAGGTTGGAGCAGCCTGTATCTCAGCACAGGAATAAGGTAGGGAAGAATTCAAATACTCATTTTGACTGCCTCCAGAAGTTAGATCAGATGGCCAATGCAATTTGGTGCTAGGTCTTTCCCTTTAGGTTTTACCCCAACAATGTTTTCATTAGTTTCGCTCACTCTCGAAATCAAGCATTTTACAGCAGGTTGGAGCAGCCTGTATCTCAGCACAGGAATAAGGTAGGGAAGAATTCTAAGGATCATTTTGACTGCCTCCAGAAGTTAGATCAGATGGCAAATTGGATTTGGTGCTAGGTCTTTCCCTTTAGGTTTTACCCCAACAATGTTTTCATTAGTTTCGCTCACTCTCGAAATCAAGCATTTTACAGCAGGTTGGAGCAGCCTGTATCTCAGCACAGGAATAAGGTAGGGAAGAATTCTAAGGATCATTTTGACTGCCTCCAGAAGTTAGATCAGATGGCAAATTGGATTTGGTGCTAGGTCTTTCCCTTTAGGTTTTACCCCAACAATGTTTTCATTAGTTTCGCTCACTCTCGAAATCAAGCATTTTACAGCAGGTTGGAGCAGCCTGTATCTCAGCACAGGAATAAGGTAGGGAAGAATTCTAAGGATCATTTTGACTGCCTCCAGAAGTTAGATCAGATGGCAAATTGGATTTGGTGCTAGGTCTTTCCCTTTAGGTTTTACCCCAACAATGTTTTCATTAGTTTCACTCACTCTCGAAATCAAGCATTTTACAGCAGGTTGGAGCAGCCTGTATCTCAGCACAGGAATAAGGTAGGGAAGAATTCTAAGGATCATTTTGACTGCCTCCAGAAGTTAGATCAGATGGCAAATTGGATTTGGTGCTAGGTCTTTCCCTTTAGGTTTTACCCCAACAATGTTTTCATTAGTTTCGCTCACTCTCGAAATCAAGCATTTTACAGCAGGTTGGAGCAGCCTGTATCTCAGCACAGCAATAAGGTAGGGAAGAATTCAAATACTCATTTTGACTGCCTCCAGAAGTTAGATCAGATGGCAAATTGGATTTGGTGCTAGGCCTTTCCCTTTAGGTTTTACCCCAACAATGTTTCAATTAGTTTCGCTCACTCTCGAAATCAAGCATTTTACAGCAGGTTGGAGCAGCCTGTATCTCAGCACAGGAATAAGGTAGGGAAGAATTCTAAGGATCATTTTGACTGCCTCCAGAAGTTAGATCAGATGGCAAATTGGATTTGGTGCTAGGTCTTTCCCTTTAGGTTTTACCCCAACAATGTTTTCATTAGTTTCGCTCACTCTCGAAATCAAGCATTTTACAGCAGGTTGGAGCAGCCTGTATCTCAGCACAGGAATAAGGTAGGGAAGAATTCTAAGGATCATTTTGACTGCCTCCAGAAGTTAGATCAGATGGCAAATTGGATTTGGTGCTAGGTCTTTCCCTTTCGGTTTTACCCCAACAATGTTTTCATTAGTTTCGCTCACTCTCGAAATCAAGCATTTTACAGCAGGTTGGAGCAGCCTGTATCTCAGCACAGGAATAAGGTAGGGAAGAATTCTAAGGATCATTTTGACTGCCTCCAGAAGTTAGATCAGATGGCAAATTGGATTTGGTGCTAGGTCTTTCCCTTTAGGTTTTACCCCAACAATGTTTTCATTAGTTTCGCTCACTCTCGAAATCAAGCATTTTACAGCAGGTTGGAGCAGCCTGTATCTCAGCACAGGAATAAGGTAGGGAAGAATTCTAAGGATCATTTTGACTGCCTCCAGAAGTTAGATCAGATGGCAAATTGGATTTGGTGCTAGGTCTTTCCCTTTAGGTTTTACCCCAACAATGTTTTCATTAGTTTCGCTCACTCTCGAAATCAAGCATTTTACAGCAGGTTGGAGCAGCCTGTATCTCAGCACAGGAATAAGGTAGGGAAGAATTCTAAGGATCATTTTGACTGCCTCCAGAAGTTAGATCAGATGGCAAATTGGATTTGGTGCTAGGTCTTTCCCTTTAGGTTTTACCCCAACAATGTTTTCATTAGTTTCGCTCACTCTCGAAATCAAGCATTTTACAGCAGGTTGGAGCAGCCTGTATCTCAGCACAGGAATAAGGTAGGGAAGAATTCTAAGGATCATTTTGACTGCCTCCAGAAGTTAGATCAGATGGCAAATTGGATTTGGTGCTAGGTCTTTCCCTTTAGGTTTTACCCCAACAATGTTTTCATTAGTTTCGCTCACTCTCGAAATCAAGCATTTTACAGCAGGTTGGAGCAGCCTGTATCTCAGCACAGGAATAAGGTAGGGAAGAATTCTAAGGATCATTTTGACTGCCTCCAGAAGTTAGATCAGATGGCAAATTGGATTTGGTGCTAGGTCTTTCCCTTTAGGTTTTACCCCAACAATGTTTTCATTAGTTTCGCTCACTCTCGAAATCAAGCATTTTACAGCAGGTTGGAGCAGCCTGTATCTCAGCACAGGAATAAGGTAGGGAAGAATTCTAAGGATCATTTTGACTGCCTCCAGAAGTTAGATCAGATGGCAAATTGGATTTGGTGCTAGGTCTTTCCCTTTAGGTTTTACCCCAACAATGTTTTCATTAGTTTCGCTCACTCTCGAAATCAAGCATTTTACAGCAGGTTGGAGCAGCCTGTATCTCAGCACAGGAATAAGGTAGGGAAGAATTCTAAGGATCATTTTGACTGCCTCCAGAAGTTAGATCAGATGGCAAATTGGATTTGGTGCTAGGTCTTTCCCTTTAGGTTTTACCCCAACAATGTTTTCATTAGTTTCGCTCACTCTCGAAATCAAGCATTTTACAGCAGGTTGGAGCAGCCTGTATCTCAGCACAGGAATAAGGTAGGGAAGAATTCAAATACTCATTTTGACTGCCTCCAGAAGTTAGATCAGATGGCCAATGCAATTTGGTGCTAGGCCTTTCCCTTTAGGTTTTACCCCAACAATGTTTTCATTAGTTTCGCTCAATCTCGAAATCAAGCATTTTACAGCAGGTTGGAGCAGCCTGTATCTCAGCACAGGAATAAGGTAGGGAAGAATTCAAATACTCATTTTGACTGCCTCCAGAAGTTAGATCAGATGGCCAATGGAATTTGGTGCTAGGTCTTTCCCTTTAGGTTTTACCCCAACAATGTTTTCATTAGTTTCGCTCACTCTCGAAATCAAGCATTTTACAGCAGGTTGGAGCAGCCTGTATCTCAGCACAGGAATAAGGTAGGGAAGAATTCTAAGGATCATTTTGACTGCCTCCAGAAGTTAGATCAGATGGCAAATTGGATTTGGTGCTAGGTCTTTCCCTTTAGGTTTTACCCCAACAATGTTTTCATTAGTTTCGCTCACTCTCGAAATCAAGCATTTTACAGCAGGTTGGAGCAGCCTGTATCTCAGCACAGGAATAAGGTAGGGAAGAATTCAAATACTCATTTTGACTGCCTCCAGATGTTAGATCAGATGGCCAGTTGGATTTGGTGCTAGGTCTTTCCCTTTAGGTTTTACCCCAACAATGTTTTCATTAGTTTCGCTCACTCTCGAAATCAAGCATTTTACAGCAGGTTGGAGCAGCCTGTATCTCAGCACAGGAATAAGGTAGGGAAGAATTCAAATACTCATTTTGACTGCCTCCAGAAGTTAGATCAGATGGCAAATTGGATTTGGTGCTAGGTCTTTCCCTTTAGGTTTTACCCCAACAATGTTTTCATTAGTTTCGCTCACTCTCGAAATCAAGCATTTTACAGCAGGTTGGAGCAGCCTGTATCTCAGCACAGGAATAAGGTAGGGAAGAATTCTAAGGATCATTTTGACTGCCTCCAGAAGTTAGATCAGATGGCAAATTGGATTTGGTGCTAGGTCTTTCCCTTTAGGTTTTACCCCAACAATGTTTTCATTAGTTTCGCTCACTCTCGAAATCAAGCATTTTACAGCAGGTTGGAGCAGCCTGTATCTCAGCACAGGAATAAGGTAGGGAAGAATTCTAAGGATCATTTTGACTGCCTCCAGAAGTTAGATCAGATGGCCTATGCAATTTGGTGCTAGGCCTTTCCCTTTAGGTTTTACCCCAACAATATTTTCATTAGTTTCGCTCACTCTCGAAATCAAGCATTTTACAGCAGGTTGGAGCAGCCTGTATCTCAGCACAGGAATAAGGTAGGGAAGAATTCAAATACTCATTTTGACTGCCTCCAGAAGTTAGATCAGATGGCCAATGCAATTTGGTGCTAGGTCTTTCCCTTTAGGTTTTACCCCAACAATGTTTTCATTAGTTTCGCTCACTCTCGAAATCAAGCATTTTACAGCAGGTTGGAGCAGCCTGTATCTCAGCACAGGAATAAGGTAGGGAAGAATTCTAAGGATCATTTTGACTGCCTCCAGAAGTTAGATCAGATGGCAAATTGGATTTGGTGCTAGGTCTTTCCCTTTAGGTTTTACCCCAACAATGTTTTCATTAGTTTCGCTCACTCTCGAAATCAAGCATTTTACAGCAGGTTGGAGCAGCCTGTATCTCAGCACAGGAATAAGGTAGGGAAGAATTCTAAGGATCATTTTGACTGCCTCCAGAAGTTAGATCAGATGGCAAATTGGATTTGGTGCTAGGTCTTTCCCTTTAGGTTTTACCCCAACAATGTTTTCATTAGTTTCGCTCACTCTCGAAATCAAGCATTTTACAGCAGGTTGGAGCAGCCTGTATCTCAGCACAGGAATAAGGTAGGGAAGAATTCTAAGGATCATTTTGACTGCCTCCAGAAGTTAGATCAGATGGCAAATTGGATTTGGTGCTAGGTCTTTCCCTTTAGGTTTTACCCCAACAATGTTTTCATTAGTTTCACTCACTCTCGAAATCAAGCATTTTACAGCAGGTTGGAGCAGCCTGTATCTCAGCACAGGAATAAGGTAGGGAAGAATTCTAAGGATCATTTTGACTGCCTCCAGAAGTTAGATCAGATGGCAAATTGGATTTGGTGCTAGGTCTTTCCCTTTAGGTTTTACCCCAACAATGTTTTCATTAGTTTCGCTCACTCTCGAAATCAAGCATTTTACAGCAGGTTGGAGCAGCCTGTATCTCAGCACAGCAATAAGGTAGGGAAGAATTCAAATACTCATTTTGACTGCCTCCAGAAGTTAGATCAGATGGCAAATTGGATTTGGTGCTAGGCCTTTCCCTTTAGGTTTTACCCCAACAATGTTTCAATTAGTTTCGCTCACTCTCGAAATCAAGCATTTTACAGCAGGTTGGAGCAGCCTGTATCTCAGCACAGGAATAAGGTAGGGAAGAATTCTAAGGATCATTTTGACTGCCTCCAGAAGTTAGATCAGATGGCAAATTGGATTTGGTGCTAGGTCTTTCCCTTTAGGTTTTACCCCAACAATGTTTTCATTAGTTTCGCTCACTCTCGAAATCAAGCATTTTACAGCAGGTTGGAGCAGCCTGTATCTCAGCACAGGAATAAGGTAGGGAAGAATTCTAAGGATCATTTTGACTGCCTCCAGAAGTTAGATCAGATGGCAAATTGGATTTGGTGCTAGGTCTTTCCCTTTCGGTTTTACCCCAACAATGTTTTCATTAGTTTCGCTCACTCTCGAAATCAAGCATTTTACAGCAGGTTGGAGCAGCCTGTATCTCAGCACAGGAATAAGGTAGGGAAGAATTCTAAGGATCATTTTGACTGCCTCCAGAAGTTAGATCAGATGGCAAATTGGATTTGGTGCTAGGTCTTTCCCTTTAGGTTTTACCCCAACAATGTTTTCATTAGTTTCGCTCACTCTCGAAATCAAGCATTTTACAGCAGGTTGGAGCAGCCTGTATCTCAGCACAGGAATAAGGTAGGGAAGAATTCTAAGGATCATTTTGACTGCCTCCAGAAGTTAGATCAGATGGCAAATTGGATTTGGTGCTAGGTCTTTCCCTTTAGGTTTTACCCCAACAATGTTTTCATTAGTTTCGCTCACTCTCGAAATCAAGCATTTTACAGCAGGTTGGAGCAGCCTGTATCTCAGCACAGGAATAAGGTAGGGAAGAATTCTAAGGATCATTTTGACTGCCTCCAGAAGTTAGATCAGATGGCAAATTGGATTTGGTGCTAGGTCTTTCCCTTTAGGTTTTACCCCAACAATGTTTTCATTAGTTTCGCTCACTCTCGAAATCAAGCATTTTACAGCAGGTTGGAGCAGCCTGTATCTCAGCACAGGAATAAGGTAGGGAAGAATTCTAAGGATCATTTTGACTGCCTCCAGAAGTTAGATCAGATGGCAAATTGGATTTGGTGCTAGGTCTTTCCCTTTAGGTTTTACCCCAACAATGTTTTCATTAGTTTCGCTCACTCTCGAAATCAAGCATTTTACAGCAGGTTGGAGCAGCCTGTATCTCAGCACAGGAATAAGGTAGGGAAGAATTCTAAGGATCATTTTGACTGCCTCCAGAAGTTAGATCAGATGGCAAATTGGATTTGGTGCTAGGTCTTTCCCTTTAGGTTTTACCCCAACAATGTTTTCATTAGTTTCGCTCACTCTCGAAATCAAGCATTTTACAGCAGGTTGGAGCAGCCTGTATCTCAGCACAGGAATAAGGTAGGGAAGAATTCTAAGGATCATTTTGACTGCCTCCAGAAGTTAGATCAGATGGCAAATTGGATTTGGTGCTAGGTCTTTCCCTTTAGGTTTTACCCCAACAATGTTTTCATTAGTTTCGCTCACTCTCGAAATCAAGCATTTTACAGCAGGTTGGAGCAGCCTGTATCTCAGCACAGGAATAAGGTAGGGAAGAATTCTAAGGATCATTTTGACTGCCTCCAGAAGTTAGATCAGATGGCAAATTGGATTTGGTGCTAGGTCTTTCCCTTTAGGTTTTACCCCAACAATGTTTTCATTAGTTTCGCTCACTCTCGAAATCAAGCATTTTACAGCAGGTTGGAGCAGCCTGTATCTCAGCACAGGAATAAGGTAGGGAAGAATTCTAAGGATCATTTTGACTGCCTCCAGAAGTTAGATCAGATGGCAAGTTGGATTTGGTGCTAGGTCTTTCCCTTTAGGTTTTACCCCAACAATGTTTTCATTAGTTTCGCTCACTCTCGAAATCAAGCATTTTACAGCAGGTTGGAGCAGCCTGTATCTCAGCACAGGAATAAGGTAGGGAAGAATTCTAAGGATCATTTTGACTGCCTCCAGAAGTTAGATCAGATGGCAAATTGGATTTGGTGCTAGGTCTTTCCCTTTAGGTTTTACCCCAACAATGTTTTCATTAGTTTCGCTCACTCTCGAAATCAAGCATTTTACAGCAGGTTGGAGCAGCCTGTATCTCAGCACAGGAATAAGGTAGGGAAGAATTCTAAGGATCATTTTGACTGCCTCCAGAAGTTAGATCAGATGGCAAATTGGATTTGGTGCTAGGTCTTTCCCTTTAGGTTTTACCCCAACAATGTTTTCATTAGTTTCGCTCACTCTCGAAATCAAGCATTTTACAGCAGGTTGGAGCAGCCTGTATCTCAGCACAGGAATAAGGTAGGGAAGAATTCTAAGGATCATTTTGACTGCCTCCAGAAGTTAGATCAGATGGCAAATTGGATTTGGTGCTAGGTCTTTCCCTTTAGGTTTTACCCCAACAATGTTTTCATTAGTTTCGCTCACTCTCGAAATCAAGCATTTTACAGCAGGTTGGAGCAGCCTGTATCTCAGCACAGGAATAAGGTAGGGAAGAATTCTAAGGATCATTTTGACTGCCTCCAGAAGTTAGATCAGATGGCAAATTGGATTTGGTGCTAGGTCTTTCCCTTTAGGTTTTACCCCAACAATGTTTTCATTAGTTTCGCTCACTCTCGAAATCAAGCATTTTACAGCAGGTTGGAGCAGCCTGTATCTCAGCACAGGAATAAGGTAGGGAAGAATTCTAAGGATCATTTTGACTGCCTCCAGAAGTTAGATCAGATGGCAAATTGGATTTGGTGCTAGGTCTTTCCCTTTAGGTTTTACCCCAACAATGTTTTCATTAGTTTCGCTCACTCTCGAAATCAAGCATTTTACAGCAGGTTGGAGCAGCCTGTATCTCAGCACAGGAATAAGGTAGGGAAGAATTCTAAGGATCATTTTGACTGCCTCCAGAAGTTAGATCAGATGGCAAATTGGATTTGGTGCTAGGTCTTTCCCTTTAGGTTTTACCCCAACAATGTTTTCATTAGTTTCGCTCACTCTCGAAATCAAGCATTTTACAGCAGGTTGGAGCAGCCTGTATCTCAGCACAGGAATAAGGTAGGGAAGAATTCTAAGGATCATTTTGACTGCCTCCAGAAGTTAGATCAGATGGCAAATTGGATTTGGTGCTAGGTCTTTCCCTTTAGGTTTTACCCCAACAATGTTTTCATTAGTTTCGCTCACTCTCGAAATCAAGCATTTTACAGCAGGTTGGAGCAGCCTGTATCTCAGCACAGGAATAAGGTAGGGAAGAATTCTAAGGATCATTTTGACTGCCTCCAGAAGTTAGATCAGATGGCAAATTGGATTTGGTGCTAGGTCTTTCCCTTTAGGTTTTACCCCAACAATGTTTTCATTAGTTTCGCTCACTCTCGAAATCAAGCATTTTACAGCAGGTTGGAGCAGCCTGTATCTCAGCACAGGAATAAGGTAGGGAAGAATTCTAAGGATCATTTTGACTGCCTCCAGAAGTTAGATCAGATGGCAAGTTGGATTTGGTGCTAGGTCTTTCCCTTTAGGTTTTACCCCAACAATGTTTTCATTAGTTTCGCTCACTCTCGAAATCAAGCATTTTACAGCAGGTTGGAGCAGCCTGTATCTCAGCACAGGAATAAGGTAGGGAAGAATTCAAATACTCATTTTGACTGCCTCCAGAAGTTAGATCAGATGGCAAATTGGATTTGGTGCTAGGTCTTTCCCTTTAGGTTTTACCCCAACAATGTTTTCATTAGTTTCGCTCACTCTCGAAATCAAGCATTTTACAGCAGGTTGGAGCAGCCTGTATCTCAGCACAGGAATAAGGTAGGGAAGAATTCTAAGGATCATTTTGACTGCCTCCAGAAGTTAGATCAGATGGCAAATTGGATTTGGTGCTAGGTCTTTCCCTTTAGGTTTTACCCCAACAATGTTTTCATTAGTTTCGCTCACTCTCGAAATCAAGCATTTTACAGCAGGTTGGAGCAGCCTGTATCTCAGCACAGGAATAAGGTAGGGAAGAATTCTAAGGATCATTTTGACTGCCTCCAGAAGTTAGATCAGATGGCAAATTGGATTTGGTGCTAGGTCTTTCCCTTTAGGTTTTACCCCAACAATGTTTTCATTAGTTTCGCTCACTCTCGAAATCAAGCATTTTACAGCAGGTTGGAGCAGCCTGTATCTCAGCACAGCAATAAGGTAGGGAAGAATTCAAATACTCATTTTGACTGCCTCCAGAAGTTAGATCAGATGGCAAATTGGATTTGGTGCTAGGCCTTTCCCTTTAGGTTTTACCCCAACAATGTTTCAATTAGTTTCGCTCACTCTCGAAATCAAGCATTTTACAGCAGGTTGGAGCAGCCTGTATCTCAGCACAGGAATAAGGTAGGGAAGAATTCTAAGGATCATTTTGACTGCCTCCAGAAGTTAGATCAGATGGCAAATTGGATTTGGTGCTAGGTCTTTCCCTTTAGGTTTTACCCCAACAATGTTTTCATTAGTTTCGCTCACTCTCGAAATCAAGCATTTTACAGCAGGTTGGAGCAGCCTGTATCTCAGCACAGGAATAAGGTAGGGAAGAATTCTAAGGATCATTTTGACTGCCTCCAGAAGTTAGATCAGATGGCAAATTGGATTTGGTGCTAGGTCTTTCCCTTTAGGTTTTACCCCAACAATGTTTTCATTAGTTTCGCTCACTCTCGAAATCAAGCATTTTACAGCAGGTTGGAGCAGCCTGTATCTCAGCACAGGAATAAGGTAGGGAAGAATTCAAATACTCATTTTGACTGCCTCCAGAAGTTAGATCAGATGGCAAATTGGATTTGGTGCTAGGTCTTTCCCTTTAGGTTTTACCCCAACAATGTTTTCATTAGTTTCGCTCACTCTCGCAATCAAGCATTTTACAGCAGGTTGGAGCAGCCTGTATCTCAGCACAGGAATAAGGTAGGGAAGAATTCTAAGGATCATTTTGACTGCCTCCAGAAGTTAGATCAGATGGCAAATTGGATTTGGTGCTAGGTCTTTCCCTTTAGGTTTTACCCCAACAATGTTTTCATTAGTTTCGCTCACTCTCGAAATCAAGCATTTTACAGCAGGTTGGAGCAGCCTGTATCTCAGCACAGGAATAAGGTAGGGAAGAATTCTAAGGATCATTTTGACTGCCTCCAGAAGTTAGATCAGATGGCAAATTGGATTTGGTGCTAGGTCTTTCCCTTTAGGTTTTACCCCAACAATGTTTTCATTAGTTTCGCTCACTCTCGAAATCAAGCATTTTACAGCAGGTTGGAGCAGCCTGTATCTCAGCACAGGAATAAGGTAGGGAAGAATTCTAAGGATCATTTTGACTGCCTCCAGAAGTTAGATCAGATGGCAAATTGGATTTGGTGCTAGGTCTTTCCCTTTAGGTTTTACCCCAACAAAGTTTTCATTAGTTTCGCTCACTCTCGAAATCAAGCATTTTACAGCAGGTTGGAGCAGCCTGTATCTCAGCACAGGAATAAGGTAGGGAAGAATTCTAAGGATCATTTTGACTGCCTCCAGAAGTTAGATCAGATGGCAAATTGGATTTGGTGCTAGGTCTTTCCCTTTAGGTTTTACCCCAACAATGTTTTCATTAGTTTCGCTCACTCTCGAAATCAAGCATTTTACAGCAGGCTGGAGCAGCCTGTATCTCAGCACAGGAATAAGGTAGGGAAGAATTCTAAGGATCATTTTGACTGCCTCCAGAAGTTAGATCAGATGGCAAATTGGATTTGGTGCTAGGCCTTTCCCTTTAGGTTTTACCCCAACAATGTTTTCATTAGTTTCGCTCACTCTCGAAATCAAGCATTTTACAGCAGGTTGGAGCAGCCTGTATCTCAGCACAGGAATAAGGTAGGGAAGAATTCTAAGGATCATTTTGACTGCCTCCAGAAGTTAGATCAGATGGCAAATTGGATTTGGTGCTAGGTCTTTCCCTTTAGGTTTTACCCCAACAATGTTTTCATTAGTTTCGCTCACTCTCGAAATCAAGCATTTTACAGCAGGTTGGAGCAGCCTGTATCTCAGCACAGGAATAAGGTAGGGAAGAATTCAAATACTCATTTTGACTGCCTCCAGAAGTTAGATCAGATGGCAAATTGGATTTGGTGCTAGGTCTTTCCCTTTAGGTTTTACCCCAACAATGTTTTCATTAGTTTCGCTCACTCTCGAAATCAAGCATTTTACAGCAGGTTGGAGCAGCCTGTATCTCAGCACAGGAATAAGGTAGGGAAGAATTCTAAGGATCATTTTGACTGCCTCCAGAAGTTAGATCAGATGGCAAATTGGATTTGGTGCTAGGTCTTTCCCTTTAGGTTTTACCCCAACAATGTTTTCATTAGTTTCGCTCACTCTCGAAATCAAGCATTTTACAGCAGGTTGGAGCAGCCTGTATCTCAGCACAGCAATAAGGTAGGGAAGAATTCAAATACTCATTTTGACTGCCTCCAGAAGTTAGATCAGATGGCAAATTGGATTTGGTGCTAGGCCTTTCCCTTTAGGTTTTACCCCAACAATGTTTCAATTAGTTTCGCTCACTCTCGAAATCAAGCATTTTACAGCAGGTTGGAGCAGCCTGTATCTCAGCACAGGAATAAGGTAGGGAAGAATTCTAAGGATCATTTTGACTGCCTCCAGAAGTTAGATCAGATGGCAAATTGGATTTGGTGCTAGGTCTTTCCCTTTAGGTTTTACCCCAACAATGTTTTCATTAGTTTCGCTCACTCTCGAAATCAAGCATTTTACAGCAGGTTGGAGCAGCCTGTATCTCAGCACAGGAATAAGGTAGGGAAGAATTCTAAGGATCATTTTGACTGCCTCCAGAAGTTAGATCAGATGGCAAATTGGATTTGGTGCTAGGTCTTTCCCTTTAGGTTTTACCCCAACAATGTTTTCATTAGTTTCGCTCACTCTCGAAATCAAGCATTTTACAGCAGGTTGGAGCAGCCTGTATCTCAGCACAGGAATAAGGTAGGGAAGAATTCAAATACTCATTTTGACTGCCTCCAGAAGTTAGATCAGATGGCAAATTGGATTTGGTGCTAGGTCTTTCCCTTTAGGTTTTACCCCAACAATGTTTTCATTAGTTTCGCTCACTCTCGCAATCAAGCATTTTACAGCAGGTTGGAGCAGCCTGTATCTCAGCACAGGAATAAGGTAGGGAAGAATTCTAAGGATCATTTTGACTGCCTCCAGAAGTTAGATCAGATGGCAAATTGGATTTGGTGCTAGGTCTTTCCCTTTAGGTTTTACCCCAACAATGTTTTCATTAGTTTCGCTCACTCTCGAAATCAAGCATTTTACAGCAGGTTGGAGCAGCCTGTATCTCAGCACAGGAATAAGGTAGGGAAGAATTCTAAGGATCATTTTGACTGCCTCCAGAAGTTAGATCAGATGGCAAATTGGATTTGGTGCTAGGTCTTTCCCTTTAGGTTTTACCCCAACAATGTTTTCATTAGTTTCGCTCACTCTCGAAATCAAGCATTTTACAGCAGGTTGGAGCAGCCTGTATCTCAGCACAGGAATAAGGTAGGGAAGAATTCTAAGGATCATTTTGACTGCCTCCAGAAGTTAGATCAGATGGCAAATTGGATTTGGTGCTAGGTCTTTCCCTTTAGGTTTTACCCCAACAAAGTTTTCATTAGTTTCGCTCACTCTCGAAATCAAGCATTTTACAGCAGGTTGGAGCAGCCTGTATCTCAGCACAGGAATAAGGTAGGGAAGAATTCTAAGGATCATTTTGACTGCCTCCAGAAGTTAGATCAGATGGCAAATTGGATTTGGTGCTAGGTCTTTCCCTTTAGGTTTTACCCCAACAATGTTTTCATTAGTTTCGCTCACTCTCGAAATCAAGCATTTTACAGCAGGCTGGAGCAGCCTGTATCTCAGCACAGGAATAAGGTAGGGAAGAATTCTAAGGATCATTTTGACTGCCTCCAGAAGTTAGATCAGATGGCAAATTGGATTTGGTGCTAGGCCTTTCCCTTTAGGTTTTACCCCAACAATGTTTTCATTAGTTTCGCTCACTCTCGAAATCAAGCATTTTACAGCAGGTTGGAGCAGCCTGTATCTCAGCACAGGAATAAGGTAGGGAAGAATTCTAAGGATCATTTTGACTGCCTCCAGAAGTTAGATCAGATGGCAAATTGGATTTGGTGCTAGGTCTTTCCCTTTAGGTTTTACCCCAACAATGTTTTCATTAGTTTCGCTCACTCTCGAAATCAAGCATTTTACAGCAGGTTGGAGCAGCCTGTATCTCAGCACAGGAATAAGGTAGGGAAGAATTCAAATACTCATTTTGACTGCCTCCAGAAGTTAGATCAGATGGCAAATTGGATTTGGTGCTAGGTCTTTCCCTTTAGGTTTTACCCCAACAATGTTTTCATTAGTTTCGCTCACTCTCGAAATCAAGCATTTTACAGCAGGTTGGAGCAGCCTGTATCTCAGCACAGCAATAAGGTAGGGAAGAATTCAAATACTCATTTTGACTGCCTCCAGAAGTTAGATCAGATGGCAAATTGGATTTGGTGCTAGGCCTTTCCCTTTAGGTTTTACCCCAACAATGTTTCAATTAGTTTCGCTCACTCTCGAAATCAAGCATTTTACAGCAGGTTGGAGCAGCCTGTATCTCAGCACAGGAATAAGGTAGGGAAGAATTCTAAGGATCATTTTGACTGCCTCCAGAAGTTAGATCAGATGGCAAATTGGATTTGGTGCTAGGTCTTTCCCTTTAGGTTTTACCCCAACAATGTTTTCATTAGTTTCGCTCACTCTCGAAATCAAGCATTTTACAGCAGGTTGGAGCAGCCTGTATCTCAGCACAGGAATAAGGTAGGGAAGAATTCTAAGGATCATTTTGACTGCCTCCAGAAGTTAGATCAGATGGCAAATTGGATTTGGTGCTAGGTCTTTCCCTTTAGGTTTTACCCCAACAATGTTTTCATTAGTTTCGCTCACTCTCGAAATCAAGCATTTTACAGCAGGTTGGAGCAGCCTGTATCTCAGCACAGGAATAAGGTAGGGAAGAATTCTAAGGATCATTTTGACTGCCTCCAGAAGTTAGATCAGATGGCAAATTGGATTTGGTGCTAGGTCTTTCCCTTTAGGTTTTACCCCAACAAAGTTTTCATTAGTTTCGCTCACTCTCGAAATCAAGCATTTTACAGCAGGTTGGAGCAGCCTGTATCTCAGCACAGGAATAAGGTAGGGAAGAATTCTAAGGATCATTTTGACTGCCTCCAGAAGTTAGATCAGATGGCAAATTGGATTTGGTGCTAGGTCTTTCCCTTTAGGTTTTACCCCAACAATGTTTTCATTAGTTTCGCTCACTCTCGAAATCAAGCATTTTACAGCAGGCTGGAGCAGCCTGTATCTCAGCACAGGAATAAGGTAGGGAAGAATTCTAAGGATCATTTTGACTGCCTCCAGAAGTTAGATCAGATGGCAAATTGGATTTGGTGCTAGGCCTTTCCCTTTAGGTTTTACCCCAACAATGTTTTCATTAGTTTCGCTCACTCTCGAAATCAAGCATTTTACAGCAGGTTGGAGCAGCCTGTATCTCAGCACAGGAATAAGGTAGGGAAGAATTCTAAGGATCATTTTGACTGCCTCCAGAAGTTAGATCAGATGGCAAATTGGATTTGGTGCTAGGTCTTTCCCTTTAGGTTTTACCCCAACAATGTTTTCATTAGTTTCGCTCACTCTCGAAATCAAGCATTTTACAGCAGGTTGGAGCAGCCTGTATCTCAGCACAGGAATAAGGTAGGGAAGAATTCAAATACTCATTTTGACTGCCTCCAGAAGTTAGATCAGATGGCAAATTGGATTTGGTGCTAGGTCTTTCCCTTTAGGTTTTACCCCAACAATGTTTTCATTAGTTTCGCTCACTCTCGAAATCAAGCATTTTACAGCAGGTTGGAGCAGCCTGTATCTCAGCACAGCAATAAGGTAGGGAAGAATTCAAATACTCATTTTGACTGCCTCCAGAAGTTAGATCAGATGGCAAATTGGATTTGGTGCTAGGCCTTTCCCTTTAGGTTTTACCCCAACAATGTTTCAATTAGTTTCGCTCACTCTCGAAATCAAGCATTTTACAGCAGGTTGGAGCAGCCTGTATCTCAGCACAGGAATAAGGTAGGGAAGAATTCAAATACTCATTTTGACTGCCTCCAGAAGTTAGATCAGATGGCAAATTGGATTTGGTGCTAGGTCTTTCCCTTTAGGTTTTACCCCAACAATGTTTTCATTAGTTTCGCTCACTCTCGAAATCAAGCATTTTACAGCAGGTTGGAGCAGCCTGTATCTCAGCACAGGAATAAGGTAGGGAAGAATTCTAAGGATCATTTTGACTGCCTCCAGAAGTTAGATCAGATGGCAAATTGGATTTGGTGCTAGGTCTTTCCCTTTAGGTTTTACCCCAACAATGTTTTCATTAGTTTCGCTCACTCTCGAAATCAAGCATTTTACAGCAGGTTGGAGCAGCCTGTATCTCAGCACAGGAATAAGGTAGGGAAGAATTCTAAGGATCATTTTGACTGCCTCCAGAAGTTAGATCAGATGGCAAATTGGATTTGGTGCTAGGTCTTTCCCTTTAGGTTTTACCCCAACAATGTTTTCATTAGTTTCGCTCACTCTCGAAATCAAGCATTTTACAGCAGGTTGGAGCAGCCTGTATCTCAGCACAGGAATAAGGTAGGGAAGAATTCTAAGGATCATTTTGACTGCCTCCAGAAGTTAGATCAGATGGCAAATTGGATTTGGTGCTAGGTCTTTCCCTTTAGGTTTTACCCCAACAATGTTTTCATTAGTTTCGCTCACTCTCGAAATCAAGCATTTTACAGCAGGTTGGAGCAGCCTGTATCTCAGCACAGGAATAAGGTAGGGAAGAATTCTAAGGATCATTTTGACTGCCTCCAGAAGTTAGATCAGATGGCAAATTGGATTTGGTGCTAGGTCTTTCCCTTTAGGTTTTACCCCAACAATGTTTTCATTAGTTTCGCTCACTCTCGAAATCAAGCATTTTACAGCAGGTTGGAGCAGCCTGTATCTCAGCACAGGAATAAGGTAGGGAAGAATTCAAATACTCATTTTGACTGCCTCCAGAAGTTAGATCAGATGGCAAATTGGATTTGGTGCTAGGTCTTTCCCTTTAGGTTTTACCCCAACAATGTTTTCATTAGTTTCGCTCACTCTCGAAATCAAGCATTTTACAGCAGGTTGGAGCAGCCTGTATCTCAGCACAGTAATAAGGTAGGGAAGAATTCTAAGGATCATTTTGACTGCCTCCAGAAGTTAGATCAGATGGCAAATTGGATTTGGTGCTAGGTCTTTCCCTTTAGGTTTTACCCCAACAATGTTTTCATTAGTTTCGCTCACTCTCGAAATCAAGCATTTTACAGCAGGTTGGAGCAGCCTGTATCTCAGCACAGGAATAAGGTAGGGAAGAATTCAAATACTCATTTTGACTGCCTCCAGAAGTTAGATCAGATGGCAAATTGGATTTGGTGCTAGGTCTTTCCCTTTAGGTTTTACCCCAACAATGTTTTCATTAGTTTCGCTCACTCTCGAAATCAAGCATTTTACAGCAGGTTGGAGCAGCCTGTATCTCAGCACAGGAATAAGGTAGGGAAGAATTCTAAGGATCATTTTGACTGCCTCCAGAAGTTAGATCAGATGGCAAATTGGATTTGGTGCTAGGTCCTTTCCCTTTAGGTTTTACCCCAACAATGTTTTCATTAGTTTCGCTCACTCTCGAAATCAAGCATTTTACAGCAGGTTGGAGCAGCCTGTATCTCAGCACAGGAATAAGGTAGGGAAGAATTCTAAGGATCATTTTGACTGCCTCCAGAAGTTAGATCAGATGGCAAATTGGATTTGGTGCTAGGTCTTTCCCTTTAGGTTTTACCCCAACAATGTTTTCATTAGTTTCGCTCACTCTCAAAATCAAGCATTTTACAGCAGGTTGGAGCAGCCTGTATCTCAGCACAGGAATAAGGTAGGGAAGAATTCAAATACTCATTTTGACTGCCTCCAGAAGTTAGATCAGATGGCAAATTGGATTTGGTGCTAGGTCTTTCCCTTTAGGTTTTACCCCAACAATGTTTTCATTAGTTTCGCTCACTCTCGAAATCAAGCATTTTACAGCAGGTTGGAGCAGCCTGTATCTCAGCACAGTAATAAGGTAGGGAAGAATTCTAAGGATCATTTTGACTGCCTCCAGAAGTTAGATCAGATGGCAAATTGGATTTGGTGCTAGGTCTTTCCCTTTAGGTTTTACCCCAACAATGTTTTCATTAGTTTCGCTCACTCTCGAAATCAAGCATTTTACAGCAGGTTGGAGCAGCCTGTATCTCAGCACAGGAATAAGGTAGGGAAGAATTCAAATACTCATTTTGACTGCCTCCAGAAGTTAGATCAGATGGCAAATTGGATTTGGTGCTAGGTCTTTCCCTTTAGGTTTTACCCCAACAATGTTTTCATTAGTTTCGCTCACTCTCGAAATCAAGCATTTTACAGCAGGTTGGAGCAGCCTGTATCTCAGCACAGGAATAAGGTAGGGAAGAATTCTAAGGATCATTTTGACTGCCTCCAGAAGTTAGATCAGATGGCAAATTGGATTTGGTGCTAGGTCTTTCCCTTTAGGTTTTACCCCAACAATGTTTTCATTAGTTTCGCTCACTCTCGAAATCAAGCATTTTACAGCAGGTTGGAGCAGCCTGTATCTCAGCACAGGAATAAGGTAGGGAAGAATTCTAAGGATCATTTTGACTGCCTCCAGAAGTTAGATCAGATGGCAAATTGGATTTGGTGCTAGGTCTTTCCCTTTAGGTTTTACCCCAACAATGTTTTCATTAGTTTCGCTCACTCTCGAAATCAAGCATTTTACAGCAGGTTGGAGCAGCCTGTATCTCAGCACAGGAATAAGGTAGGGAAGAATTCTAAGGATCATTTTGACTGCCTCCAGAAGTTAGATCAGATGGCAAATTGGATTTGGTGCTAGGTCTTTCCCTTTAGGTTTTACCCCAACAATGTTTTCATTAGTTTCGCTCACTCTCGAAATCAAGCATTTTACAGCAGGTTGGAGCAGCCTGTATCTCAGCACAGGAATAAGGTAGGGAAGAATTCAAATACTCATTTTGACTGCCTCCAGAAGTTAGATCAGATGGCAAATTGGATTTGGTGCTAGGTCTTTCCCTTTAGGTTTTACCCCAACAATGTTTTCATTAGTTTCGCTCACTCTCGAAATCAAGCATTTTACAGCAGGTTGAAGCAGCCTGTATCTCAGCACAGGAATAAGGTAGGGAAGAATTCTAAGGATCATTTTGACTGCCTCCAGAAGTTAGATCAGATGGCAAATTGGATTTGGTGCTAGGTCTTTCCCTTTAGGTTTTACCCCAACAATGTTTTCATTAGTTTCACTCACTCTGGAAATCAAGCATTTTACAGCAGGTTGGAGCAGCCTGTATCTCAGCACAGGAATAAGGTAGGGAAGAATTCTAAGGATCATTTTGACTGCCTCCAGAAGTTAGATCAGATGGCAAATTGGATTTGGTGCTAGGTCTTTCCCTTTAGGTTTTACCCCAACAATGTTTTCATTAGTTTCGCTCACTCTCGAAATCAAGCATTTTACAGCAGGTTGGAGCAGCCTGTATCTCAGCACAGGAATAAGGTAGGGAAGAATTCAAATAATCATTTTGACTGCCTCCAGAAGTTAGATCAGATGGCAAATTGGATTTGGTGCTAGGTCTTTCCCTTTAGGTTTTACCCCAACAATGTTTTCATTAGTTTCGCTCACTCTCGAAATCAAGCATTTTACAGCAGGTTGGAGCAGCCTGTATCTCAGCACAGGAATAAGGTAGGGAAGAATTCTAAGGATCATTTTGACTGCCTCCAGAAGTTAGATCAGATGGCAAATTGGATTTGGTGCTAGGTCTTTCCCTTTAGGTTTTACCCCAACAATGTTTTCATTAGTTTCGCTCACTCTCGAAATCAAGCATTTTACAGCAGGTTGGAGCAGCCTGTATCTCAGCACAGGAATAAGGTAGGGAAGAATTCTAAGGATCATTTTGACTGCCTCCAGAAGTTAGATCAGATGGCAAATTGGATTTGGTGCTAGGTCTTTCCCTTTAGGTTTTACCCCAACAATGTTTTCATTAGTTTCGCTCACTCTCGAAATCAAGCATTTTACAGCAGGTTGGAGCAGCCTGTATCTCAGCACAGGAATAATGTAGGGAAGAATTCAAATAATCATTTTGACTGCCTCCAGAAGTTAGATCAGATGGCAAATTGGATTTGGTGCTAGGTCTTTCCCTTTAGGTTTTACCCCAACAATGTTTTCATTAGTTTCGCTCACTCTCGAAATCAAGCATTTTACAGCAGGTTGGAGCAGCCTGTATCTCAGCACAGGAATAAGGTAGGGAAGAATTCAAATACTCATTTTGACTGCCTCCAGAAGTTAGATCAGATGGCAAATTGGATTTGGTGCTAGGTCTTTCCCTTTAGGTTTTACCCCAACAATGTTTTCATTAGTTTCGCTCACTCTCGAAATCAAGCATTTTACAGCAGGTTGGAGCAGCCTGTATCTCAGCACAGGAATAAGGTAGGGAAGAATTCTAAGGATCATTTTGACTGCCTCCAGAAGTTAGATCAGATGGCAAATTGGATTTGGTGCTAGGTCTTTCCCTTTAGGTTTTACCCCAACAATGTTTTCATTAGTTTCGCTCACTCTCGAAATCAAGCATTTTACAGCAGGTTGGAGCAGCCTGTATCTCAGCACAGGAATAAGGTAGGGAAGAATTCTAAGGATCATTTTGACTGCCTCCAGAAGTTAGATCAGATGGCAAATTGGATTTGGTGCTAGGTCTTTCCCTTTAGGTTTTACCCCAACAATGTTTTCATTAGTTTCGCTCACTCTCGAAATCAAGCATTTTACAGCAGGTTGGAGCAGCCTGTATCTCAGCACAGGAATAAGGTAGGGAAGAATTCTAAGGATCATTTTGACTGCCTCCAGAAGTTAGATCAGATGGCAAATTGGATTTGGTGCTAGGTCTTTCCCTTTAGGTTTTACCCCAACAATGTTTTCATTAGTTTCGCTCACTCTCGAAATCAAGCATTTTACAGCAGGTTGGAGCAGCCTGTATCTCAGCACAGGAATAAGGTAGGGAAGAATTCAAATACTCATTTTGACTGCCTCCAGAAGTTAGATCAGATGGCAAATTGGATTTGGTGCTAGGTCTTTCCCTTTAGGTTTTACCCCAACAATGTTTTCATTAGTTTCGCTCACTCTCGAAATCAAGCATTTTACAGCAGGTTGAAGCAGCCTGTATCTCAGCACAGGAATAAGGTAGGGAAGAATTCTAAGGATCATTTTGACTGCCTCCAGAAGTTAGATCAGATGGCAAATTGGATTTGGTGCTAGGTCTTTCCCTTTAGGTTTTACCCCAACAATGTTTTCATTAGTTTCACTCACTCTGGAAATCAAGCATTTTACAGCAGGTTGGAGCAGCCTGTATCTCAGCACAGGAATAAGGTAGGGAAGAATTCTAAGGATCATTTTGACTGCCTCCAGAAGTTAGATCAGATGGCAAATTGGATTTGGTGCTAGGTCTTTCCCTTTAGGTTTTACCCCAACAATGTTTTCATTAGTTTCGCTCACTCTCGAAATCAAGCATTTTACAGCAGGTTGGAGCAGCCTGTATCTCAGCACAGGAATAAGGTAGGGAAGAATTCAAATAATCATTTTGACTGCCTCCAGAAGTTAGATCAGATGGCAAATTGGATTTGGTGCTAGGTCTTTCCCTTTAGGTTTTACCCCAACAATGTTTTCATTAGTTTCGCTCACTCTCGAAATCAAGCATTTTACAGCAGGTTGGAGCAGCCTGTATCTCAGCACAGGAATAAGGTAGGGAAGAATTCTAAGGATCATTTTGACTGCCTCCAGAAGTTAGATCAGATGGCAAATTGGATTTGGTGCTAGGTCTTTCCCTTTAGGTTTTACCCCAACAATGTTTTCATTAGTTTCGCTCACTCTCGAAATCAAGCATTTTACAGCAGGTTGGAGCAGCCTGTATCTCAGCACAGGAATAAGGTAGGGAAGAATTCTAAGGATCATTTTGACTGCCTCCAGAAGTTAGATCAGATGGCAAATTGGATTTGGTGCTAGGTCTTTCCCTTTAGGTTTTACCCCAACAATGTTTTCATTAGTTTCGCTCACTCTCGAAATCAAGCATTTTACAGCAGGTTGGAGCAGCCTGTATCTCAGCACAGGAATAATGTAGGGAAGAATTCAAATAATCATTTTGACTGCCTCCAGAAGTTAGATCAGATGGCAAATTGGATTTGGTGCTAGGTCTTTCCCTTTAGGTTTTACCCCAACAATGTTTTCATTAGTTTCGCTCACTCTCGAAATCAAGCATTTTACAGCAGGTTGGAGCAGCCTGTATCTCAGCACAGGAATAAGGTAGGGAAGAATTCAAATAATCATTTTGACTGCCTCCAGAAGTTAGATCAGATGGCAAATTGGATTTGGTGCTAGGTCTTTCCCTTTAGGTTTTACCCCAACAATGTTTTCATTAGTTTCGCTCACTCTCGAAATCAAGCATTTTACAGCAGGTTGGAGCAGCCTGTATCTCAGCACAGGAATAAGGTAGGGAAGAATTCTAAGGATCATTTTGACTGCCTCCAGAAGTTAGATCAGATGGCAAATTGGATTTGGTGCTAGGTCTTTCCCTTTAGGTTTACCCCAACAATGTTTTCATTAGTTTCGCTCACTCTCGAAATCAAGCATTTTACAGCAGGTTGGAGCAGCCTGTATCTCAGCACAGGAATAAGGTAGGGAAGAATTCTAAGGATCATTTTGACTGCCTCCAGAAGTTAGATCAGATGGCAAATTGGATTTGGTGCTAGGTCTTTCCCTTTAGGTTTTACCCCAACAATGTTTTCATTAGTTTCGCTCACTCTCGAAATCAAGCATTTTACAGCAGGTTGGAGCAGCCTGTATCTCAGCACAGGAATAAGGTAGGGAAGAATTCTAAGGATCATTTTGACTGCCTCCAGAAGTTAGATCAGATGGCAAATTGGATTTGGTGCTAGGTCTTTCCCTTTAGGTTTTACCCCAACAATGTTTTCATTAGTTTCGCTCACTCTCGAAATCAAGCATTTTACAGCAGGTTGGAGCAGCCTGTATCTCAGCACAGGAATAAGGTAGGGAAGAATTCTAAGGATCATTTTGACTGCCTCCAGAAGTTAGATCAGATGGCAAATTGGATTTGGTGCTAGGTCTTTCCCTTTAGGTTTTACCCCAACAATGTTTTCATTAGTTTCGCTCACTCTCGAAATCAAGCATTTTACAGCAGGTTGGAGCAGCCTGTATCTCAGCACAGGAATAAGGTAGGGAAGAATTCTAAGGATCATTTTGACTGCCTCCAGAAGTTAGATCAGATGGCAAATTGGATTTGGTGCTAGGTCTTTCCCTTTAGGTTTTACCCCAACAATGTTTTCATTAGTTTCGCTCACTCTCGAAATCAAGCATTTTACAGCAGGTTGGAGCAGCCTGTATCTCAGCACAGGAATAAGGTAGGGAGAATTCTAAGGATCATTTTGACTGCCTCCAGAAGTTAGATCAGATGGCAAATTGGATTTGGTGCTAGGTCTTTCCCTTTAGGTTTTACCCCAACAATGTTTTCATTAGTTTCGCTCACTCTCGAAATCAAGCATTTTACAGCAGGTTGGAGCAGCCTGTATCTCAGCACAGGAATAAGGTAGGGAAGAATTCTAAGGATCATTTTGACTGCCTCCAGAAGTTAGATCAGATGGCAAATTGGATTTGGTGCTAGGTCTTTCCCTTTAGGTTTTACCCCAACAATGTTTTCATTAGTTTCGCTCACTCTCGAAATCAAGCATTTTACAGCAGGTTGGAGCAGCCTGTATCTCAGCACAGGAATAAGGTAGGGAAGAATTCTAAGGATCATTTTGACTGCCTCCAGAAGTTAGATCAGATGGCAAATTGGATTTGGTGCTAGGTCTTTCCCTTTAGGTTTTACCCCAACAATGTTTTCATTAGTTTCGCTCACTCTCGAAATCAAGCATTTTACAGCAGGTTGGAGCAGCCTGTATCTCAGCACAGGAATAAGGTAGGGAAGAATTCTAAGGATCATTTTGACTGCCTCCAGAAGTTAGATCAGATGGCAAATTGGATTTGGTGCTAGGTCTTTCCCTTTAGGTTTTACCCCAACAATGTTTTCATTAGTTTCGCTCACTCTCGAAATCAAGCATTTTACAGCAGGTTGGAGCAGCCTGTATCTCAGCACAGGAATAAGGTAGGGAAGAATTCTAAGGATCATTTTGACTGCCTCCAGAAGTTAGATCAGATGGCAAATTGGATTTGGTGCTAGGTCTTTCCCTTTAGGTTTTACCCCAACAATGTTTTCATTAGTTTCGCTCACTCTCGAAATCAAGCATTTTACAGCAGGTTGGAGCAGCCTGTATCTCAGCACAGGAATAAGGTAGGGAAGAATTCAAATACTCATTTTGACTGCCTCCAGAAGTTAGATCAGATGGCAAATTGGATTTGGTGCTAGGTCTTTCCCTTTAGGTTTTACCCCAACAATGTTTTCATTAGTTTCGCTCACTCTCTAAATCAAGCATTTTACAGCAGGTTGGAGCAGCCTGTATCTCAGCACAGGAATAAGGTAGGGAAGAATTCTAAGGATCATTTTGACTGCCTCCAGAAGTTAGATCAGATGGCAAATTGGATTTGGTGCTAGGTCTTTCCCTTTAGGTTTTACCCCAACAATGTTTTCATTAGTTTCGCTCACTCTCGAAATCAAGCATTTTACAGCAGGTTGGAGCAGCCTGTATCTCAGCACAGGAATAAGGTAGGGAAGAATTCAAATACTCATTTTGACTGCCTCCAGAAGTTAGATCAGATGGCAAATTGGATTTGGTGCTAGGTCTTTCCCTTTAGGTTTTACCCCAACAATGTTTTCATTAGTTTCGCTCACTCTCGAAATCAAGCATTTTACAGCAGGTTGGAGCAGCCTGTATCTCAGCACAGGAATAAGGTAGGGAAGAATTCAAATACTCATTTTGACTGCCTCCAGAAGTTAGATCAGATGGCAAATTGGATTTGGTGCTAGGTCTTTCCCTTTAGGTTTTACCCCAACAATGTTTTCATTAGTTTCGCTCACTCTCGAAATCAAGCATTTTACAGCAGGTTGGAGCAGCCTGTATCTCAGCACAGGAATAAGGTAGGGAAGAATTCAAATACTCATTTTGACTGCCTCCAGAAGTAGATCAGATGGCAAATTGGATTTGGTGCTTGGTCTTTCCCTTTAGGTTTTACCCCAACAATGTTTTCATTAGTTTCGCTCACTCTCGAAATCAAGCATTTTACAGCAGGTTGGAGCAGCCTGTATCTCAGCACAGGAATAAGGTAGGGAAGAATTCAAATACTCATTTTGACTGCCTCCAGAAGTTAGATCAGATGGCAAATTGGATTTGGTGCTAGGTCTTTCCCTTTAGGTTTTACCCCAACAATGTTTTCATTAGTTTCGCTCACTCTCGAAATCAAGCATTTTACAGCAGGTTGGAGCAGCCTGTATCTCAGCACAGGAATAAGGTAGGGAAGAATTCTAAGGATCATTTTGACTGCCTCCAGAAGTTAGATCAGATGGCAAATTGGATTTGGTGCTAGGTCTTTCCCTTTAGGTTTTACCCCAACAATGTTTTCATTAGTTTCGCTCACTCTCGAAATCAAGCATTTTACAGCAGGTTGGAGCAGCCTGTATCTCAGCACAGGAATAAGGTAGGGAAGAATTCTAAGGATCATTTTGACTGCCTCCAGAAGTTAGATCAGATGGCAAATTGGATTTGGTGCTAGGTCTTTCCCTTTAGGTTTTACCCCAACAATGTTTTCATTAGTTTCGCTCACTCTCGAAATCAAGCATTTTACAGCAGGTTGGAGCAGCCTGTATCTCAGCACAGGAATAAGGTAGGGAAGAATTCTAAGGATCATTTTGACTGCCTCCAGAAGTTAGATCAGATGGCAAATTGGATTTGGTGCTAGGTCTTTCCCTTTAGGTTTTACCCCAACAATGTTTTCATTAGTTTCGCTCACTCTCGAAATCAAGCATTTTACAGCAGGTTGGAGCAGCCTGTATCTCAGCACAGGAATAAGGTAGGGAAGAATTCAAATACTCATTTTGACTGCCTCCAGAAGTTAGATCAGATGGCAAATTGGATTTGGTGCTAGGTCTTTCCCTTTAGGTTTTACCCCAACAATGTTTTCATTAGTTTCGCTCACTCTCGAAATCAAGCATTTTACAGCAGGTTGGAGCAGCCTGTATCTCAGCACAGGAATAAGGTAGGGAAGAATTCAAATACTCATTTTGACTGCCTCCAGAAGTTAGATCAGATGGCAAATTGGATTTGGTGCTAGGTCTTTCCCTTTAGGTTTTACCCCAACAATGTTTTCATTAGTTTCGCTCACTCTCGAAATCAAGCATTTTACAGCAGGTTGGAGCAGCCTGTATCTCAGCACAGGAATAAGGTAGGGAAGAATTCAAATACTCATTTTGACTGCCTCCAGAAGTTAGATCAGATGGCAAATTGGATTTGGTGCTAGGTCTTTCCCTTTAGGTTTTACCCCAACAATGTTTTCATTAGTTTCGCTCACTCTCGAAATCAAGCATTTTACAGCAGGTTGGAGCAGCCTGTATCTCAGCACAGGAATAAGGTAGGGAAGAATTCTAAGGATCATTTTGACTGCCTCCAGAAGTTAGATCAGATGGCAAATTGGATTTGGTGCTAGGTCTTTCCCTTTAGGTTTTACCCCAACAATGTTTTCATTAGTTTCGCTCACTCTCGAAATCAAGCATTTTACAGCAGGTTGGAGCAGCCTGTATCTCAGCACAGGAATAAGGTAGGGAAGAATTCTAAGGATCATTTTGACTGCCTCCAGAAGTTAGATCAGATGGCAAATTGGATTTGGTGCTAGGTCTTTCCCTTTAGGTTTTACCCCAACAATGTTTTCATTAGTTTCGCTCACTCTCGAAATCAAGCATTTTACAGCAGGTTGGAGCAGCCTGTATCTCAGCACAGGAATAAGGTAGGGAAGAATTCAAATACTCATTTTGACTGCCTCCAGAAGTTAGATCAGATGGCAAATTGGATTTGGTGCTAGGTCTTTCCCTTTAGGTTTTACCCCAACAATGTTTTCATTAGTTTCGCTCACTCTCGAAATCAAGCATTTTACAGCAGGTTGGAGCAGCCTGTATCTCAGCACAGGAATAAGGTAGGGAAGAATTCTAAGGATCATTTTGACTGCCTCCAGAAGTTAGATCAGATGGCAAATTGGATTTGGTGCTAGGTCTTTCCCTTTAGGTTTTACCCCAACAATGTTTTCATTAGTTTCGCTCACTCTCGAAATCAAGCATTTTACAGCAGGTTGGAGCAGCCTGTATCTCAGCACAGGAATAAGGTAGGGAAGAATTCAAATACTCATTTTGACTGCATCCAGAAGTTAGATCAGATGGCAAATTGGATTTGGTGCTAGGTCTTTCCCTTTAGGTTTTACCCCAACAATGTTTTTCATTAGTTTCGCTCACTCTCGAAATCAAGCATTTTACAGCAGGTTGGAGCAGCCTGTATCTCAGCACAGGAATAAGGTAGGGAAGAATTCAAATACTCATTTTGACTGCCTCCAGAAGTTAGATCAGATGGCAAATTGGATTTGGTGCTAGGTCTTTCCCTTTAGGTTTTACCCCAACAATGTTTTCATTAGTTTCGCTCACTCTCGAAATCAAGCATTTTACAGCAGGTTGGAGCAGCCTGTATCTCAGCACAGGAATAAGGTAGGGAAGAATTCTAAGGATCATTTTGACTGCCTCCAGAAGTTAGATCAGATGGCAAATTGGATTTGGTGCTAGGTCTTTCCCTTTAGGTTTTACCCCAACAATGTTTTCATTAGTTTCGCTCACTCTCGAAATCAAGCATTTTACAGCAGGTTGGAGCAGCCTGTATCTCAGCACAGGAATAAGGTAGGGAAGAATTCAAATACTCATTTTGACTGCCTCCAGAAGTTAGATCAGATGGCAAATTGGATTTGGTGCTAGGTCTTTCCCTTTAGGTTTTACCCCAACAATGTTTTCATTAGTTTCGCTCACTCTCAAAATCAAGCATTTTACAGCAGGTTGGAGCAGCCTGTATCTCAGCACAGGAATAAGGTAGGGAAGAATTCAAATACTCATTTTGACTGCCTCCAGAAGTTAGATCAGATGGCAAATTGGATTTGGTGCTAGGTCTTTCCCTTTAGGTTTTACCCCAACAATGTTTTCATTAGTTTCGCTCACTCTCGAAATCAAGCATTTTACAGCAGGTTGGAGCAGCCTGTATCTCAGCACAGGGAATAAGGTAGGGAAGAATTCAAATACTCATTTTGACTGCCTCCAGAAGTTAGATCAGATGGCAAATTGGATTTGGTGCTAGGTCTTTCCCTTTAGGTTTTACCCCAACAATGTTTTCATTAGTTTCGCTCACTCTCGAAATCAAGCATTTTACAGCAGGTTGGAGCAGCCTGTATCTCAGCACAGGAATAAGGTAGGGAAGAATTCAAATACTCATTTTGACTGCCTCCAGAAGTTAGATCAGATGGCAAATTGGATTTGGTGCTAGGTCTTTCCCTTTAGGTTTTACCCCAACAATGTTTTCATTAGTTTCGCTCACTCTCGAAATCAAGCATTTTACAGCAGGTTGGAGCAGCCTGTATCTCAGCACAGGAATAAGGTAGGGAAGAATTCAAATACTCATTTTGACTGCCTCCAGAAGTTAGATCAGATGGCAAATTGGATTTGGTGCTAGGTCTTTCCCTTTAGGTTTTACCCCAACAATGTTTTCATTAGTTTCGCTCACTCTCGAAATCAAGCATTTTACAGCAGGTTGGAGCAGCCTGTATCTCAGCACAGGAATAAGGTAGGGAAGAATTCTAAGGATCATTTTGACTGCCTCCAGAAGTTAGATCAGATGGCAAATTGGATTTGGTGCTAGGTCTTTCCCTTTAGGTTTTACCCCAACAATGTTTTCATTAGTTTCGCTCACTCTCGAAATCAAGCATTTTACAGCAGGTTGGAGCAGCCTGTATCTCAGCACAGGAATAAGGTAGGGAAGAATTCTAAGGATCATTTTGACTGCCTCCAGAAGTTAGATCAGATGGCAAATTGGATTTGGTGCTAGGTCTTTCCCTTTAGGTTTTACCCCAACAATGTTTTCATTAGTTTCGCTCACTCTCGAAATCAAGCATTTTACAGCAGGTTGGAGCAGCCTGTATCTCAGCACAGGAATAAGGTAGGGAAGAATTCTAAGGATCATTTTGACTGCCTCCAGAAGTTAGATCAGATGGCAAATTGGATTTGGTGCTAGGTCTTTCCCTTTAGGTTTTACCCCAACAATGTTTTCATTAGTTTCGCTCACTCTCGAAATCAAGCATTTTACAGCAGGTTGGAGCAGCCTGTATCTCAGCACAGGAATAAGGTAGGGAAGAATTCAAATACTCATTTTGACTGCCTCCAGAAGTTAGATCAGATGGCAAATTGGATTTGGTGCTAGGTCTTTCCCTTTAGGTTTTACCCCAACAATGTTTTCATTAGTTTCGCTCACTCTCGAAATCAAGCATTTTACAGCAGGTTGGAGCAGCCTGTATCTCAGCACAGGAATAAGGTAGGGAAGAATTCAAATACTCATTTTGACTGCCTCCAGAAGTTAGATCAGATGGCAAATTGGATTTGGTGCTAGGTCTTTCCCTTTAGGTTTTACCCCAACAATGTTTTCATTAGTTTCGCTCACTCTCGAAATCAAGCATTTTACAGCAGGTTGGAGCAGCCTGTATCTCAGCACAGGAATAAGGTAGGGAAGAATTCAAATACTCATTTTGACTGCCTCCAGAAGTTAGATCAGATGGCAAATTGGATTTGGTGCTAGGTCTTTCCCTTTAGGTTTTACCCCAACAATGTTTTCATTAGTTTCGCTCACTCTCGAAATCAAGCATTTTACAGCAGGTTGGAGCAGCCTGTATCTCAGCACAGGAATAAGGTAGGGAAGAATTCTAAGGATCATTTTGACTGCCTCCAGAAGTTAGATCAGATGGCAAATTGGATTTGGTGCTAGGTCTTTCCCTTTAGGTTTTACCCCAACAATGTTTTCATTAGTTTCGCTCACTCTCGAAATCAAGCATTTTACAGCAGGTTGGAGCAGCCTGTATCTCAGCACAGGAATAAGGTAGGGAAGAATTCTAAGGATCATTTTGACTGCCTCCAGAAGTTAGATCAGATGGCAAATTGGATTTGGTGCTAGGTCTTTCCCTTTAGGTTTTACCCCAACAATGTTTTCATTAGTTTCGCTCACTCTCGAAATCAAGCATTTTACAGCAGGTTGGAGCAGCCTGTATCTCAGCACAGGAATAAGGTAGGGAAGAATTCAAATACTCATTTTGACTGCCTCCAGAAGTTAGATCAGATGGCAAATTGGATTTGGTGCTAGGTCTTTCCCTTTAGGTTTTACCCCAACAATGTTTTCATTAGTTTCGCTCACTCTCGAAATCAAGCATTTTACAGCAGGTTGGAGCAGCCTGTATCTCAGCACAGGAATAAGGTAGGGAAGAATTCTAAGGATCATTTTGACTGCCTCCAGAAGTTAGATCAGATGGCAAAATTGGATTTGGTGCTAGGTCTTTCCCTTTAGGTTTTACCCCAACAATGTTTTCATTAGTTTCGCTCACTCTCGAAATCAAGCATTTTACAGCAGGTTGGAGCAGCCTGTATCTCAGCACAGGAATAAGGTAGGGAAGAATTCAAATACTCATTTTGACTGCATCCAGAAGTTAGATCAGATGGCAAATTGGATTTGGTGCTAGGTCTTTCCCTTTAGGTTTTACCCCAACAATGTTTTCATTAGTTTCGCTCACTCTCGAAATCAAGCATTTTACAGCAGGTTGGAGCAGCCTGTATCTCAGCACAGGAATAAGGTAGGGAAGAATTCAAATACTCATTTTGACTGCCTCCAGAAGTTAGATCAGATGGCAAATTGGATTTGGTGCTAGGTCTTTCCCTTTAGGTTTTACCCCAACAATGTTTTCATTAGTTTCGCTCACTCTCGAAATCAAGCATTTTACAGCAGGTTGGAGCAGCCTGTATCTCAGCACAGGAATAAGGTAGGGAAGAATTCTAAGGATCATTTTGACTGCCTCCAGAAGTTAGATCAGATGGCAAATTGGATTTGGTGCTAGGTCTTTCCCTTTAGGTTTTACCCCAACAATGTTTTCATTAGTTTCGCTCACTCTCGAAATCAAGCATTTTACAGCAGGTTGGAGCAGCCTGTATCTCAGCACAGGAATAAGGTAGGGAAGAATTCAAATACTCATTTTGACTGCCTCCAGAAGTTAGATCAGATGGCAAATTGGATTTGGTGCTAGGTCTTTCCCTTTAGGTTTTACCCCAACAATGTTTTCATTAGTTTCGCTCACTCTCAAAATCAAGCATTTTACAGCAGGTTGGAGCAGCCTGTATCTCAGCACAGGAATAAGGTAGGGAAGAATTCAAATACTCATTTTGACTGCCTCCAGAAGTTAGATCAGATGGCAAATTGGATTTGGTGCTAGGTCTTTCCCTTTAGGTTTTACCCCAACAATGTTTTCATTAGTTTCGCTCACTCTCGAAATCAAGCATTTTACAGCAGGTTGGAGCAGCCTGTATCTCAGCACAGGAATAAGGTAGGGAAGAATTCAAATACTCATTTTGACTGCCTCCAGAAGTTAGATCAGATGGCAAATTGGATTTGGTGCTAGGTCTTTCCCTTTAGGTTTTACCCCAACAATGTTTTCATTAGTTTCGCTCACTCTCGAAATCAAGCATTTTACAGCAGGTTGGAGCAGCCTGTATCTCAGCACAGGAATAAGGTAGGGAAGAATTCAAATACTCATTTTGACTGCCTCCAGAAGTTAGATCAGATGGCAAATTGGATTTGGTGCTAGGTCTTTCCCTTTAGGTTTTACCCCAACAATGTTTTCATTAGTTTCGCTCACTCTCGAAATCAAGCATTTTACAGCAGGTTGGAGCAGCCTGTATCTCAGCACAGGAATAAGGTAGGGAAGAATTCAAATACTCATTTTGACTGCCTCCAGAAGTTAGATCAGATGGCAAATTGGATTTGGTGCTAGGTCTTTCCCTTTAGGTTTT
The DNA here is from genome assembly GCF_026170545.1 of Melanerpes formicivorus. Taxonomy (NCBI): domain Eukaryota; kingdom Metazoa; phylum Chordata; class Aves; order Piciformes; family Picidae; genus Melanerpes; species Melanerpes formicivorus. Next base: position 42,765 of record NW_027143735.1, read on the forward strand.
ACCCCAACAATGTTTTCATTAGTTTCGCTCACTCTCGAAATCAAGCATTTTACAGCAGGTTGGAGCAGCCTGTATCTCAGCACAGGAATAAGGTAGGGAAGAATTCTAAGGATCATTTTGACTGCCTCCAGAAGTTAGATCAGATGGCAAATTGGATTTGGTGCTAGGTCTTTCCCTTTAGGTTTTACCCCAACAATGTTTTCATTAGTTTCGCTCACTCTCGAAATCAAGCATTTTACAGCAGGTTGGAGCAGCCTGTATCTCAGCACAGGAATAAGGTAGGGAAGAATTCTAAGGATCATTTTGACTGCCTCCAGAAGTTAGATCAGATGGCAAATTGGATTTGGTGCTAGGTCTTTCCCTTTAGGTTTTACCCCATCAATGTTTTCATTAGTTTCGCTCACTCTCGAAATCAAGCATTTTACAGCAGGTTGGAGCAGCCTGTATCTCAGCACAGGAATAAGGTAGGGAAGAATTCTAAGGAACATTTTGACTGCCTCCAGAAGTTAGATCAGATGGCAAATTGGATTTGGTGCTAGGTCTTTCCCTTTAGGTTTCACCCCAACAATGTTTTCATTAGTTTCGCTCACTCTCGAAATCAAGCATTTTACAGCAGGTTGGAGCAGCCTGTATCTCAGCACAGGAATAAGGTAGGGAAGAATTCTAAGGATCATTTTGACTGCCTCCAGAAGTTAGATCAGATGGCAAATTGGATTTGGTGCTAGGTCTTTCCCTTTAGGTTTTACCCCAACAATGTTTTCATTAGTTTCGCTCACTCTCGAAATCAAGCATTTTACAGCAGGTTGGAGCAGCCTGTATCTCAGCACAGGAATAAGGTAGGGAAGAATTCTAAGGATCATTTTGACTGCCTCCAGAAGTTAGATCAGATGGCAAATTGGATTTGGTGCTAGGTCTTTCCCTTTAGGTTTTACCCCAACAATGTTTTCATTAGTTTCGCTCACTCTCGAAATCAAGCATTTTACAGCAGGTTGGAGCAGCCTGTATCTCAGCACAGGAATAAGGTAGGGAAGAATTCTAAGGATCATTTTGACTGCCTCCAGAAGTTAGATCAGATGGCAAATTGGATTTGGTGCTAGGTCTTTCCCTTTAGGTTTTACCCCAACAATGTTTTCATTAGTTTCGCTCACTCTCGAAATCAAGCATTTTACAGCAGGTTGGAGCAGCCTGTATCTCAGCACAGGAATAAGGTAGGGAAGAATTCTAAGGATCATTTTGACTGCCTCCAGAAGTTAGATCAGATGGCCAATGGAATTTGGTGCTAGGTCTTTCCCTTTAGGTTTTACCCCAACAATGTTTTCATTAGTTTCGCTCACTCTCGAAATCAAGCATTTTACAGCAGGTTGGAGCAGCCTGTATCTCAGCACAGGAATAAGGTAGGGAAGAATTCTAAGGATCATTTTGACTGCCTCCAGAAGTTAGATCAGATGGCAAATTGGATTTGGTGCTAGGTCTTTCCCTTTAGGTTTTACCCCAACAATGTTTTCATTAGTTTCGCTCACTCTCGAAATCAAGCATTTTACAGCAGGTTGGAGCAGCCTGTATCTCAGCACAGGAATAAGGTAGGGAAGAATTCAAATACTCATTTTGACTGCCTCCAGAAGTTAGATCAGATGGCAAATTGGATTTGGTGCTAGGTCTTTCCCTTTAGGTTTTTACCCCAACAATGTTTTCATTAGTTTCGCTCACTCTCGAAATCAAGCATTTTACAGCAGGTTGGAGCAGCCTGTATCTCAGCACAGGAATAAGGTAGGGAAGAATTCTAAGGATCATTTTGACTGCCTCCAGAAGTTAGATCAGATGGCAAATTGGATTTGGTGCTAGGTCTTTCCCTTTAGGTTTTACCCCAACAATGTTTTCATTAGTTTCGCTCACTCTCGAAATCAAGCATTTTACAGCAGGTTGGAGCAGCCTGTATCTCAGCACAGGAATAAGGTAGGGAAGAATTCTAAGGATCATTTTGACTGCCTCCAGAAGTTAGATCAGATGGCAAATTGGATTTGGTGCTAGGTCTTTCCCTTTAGGTTTTACCCCAACAATGTTTTCATTAGTTTCGCTCACTCTCGAAATCAAGCATTTTACAGCAGGTTGGAGCAGCCTGTATCTCAGCACAGGAATAAGGTAGGGAAGAATTCTAAGGATCATTTTGACTGCCTCCAGAAGTTAGATCAGATGGCAAATTGGATTTGGTGCTAGGTCTTTCCCTTTAGGTTTTACCCCAACAATGTTTTCATTAGTTTCGCTCACTCTCGAAATCAAGCATTTTACAGCAGGTTGGAGCAGCCTGTATCTCAGCACAGGAATAAGGTAGGGAAGAATTCTAAGGATCATTTTGACTGCCTCCAGAAGTTAGATCAGATGGCAAATTGGATTTGGTGCTAGGTCTTTCCTTTAGGTTTTACCCCAACAATGTTTTCATTAGTTTCGCTCACTCTCGAAATCAAGCATTTTACAGCAGGTTGGAGCAGCCTGTATCTCAGCACAGGAATAAGGTAGGGAAGAATTCTAAGGATCATTTTGACTGCCTCCAGAAGTTAGATCAGATGGCAAATTGGATTTGGTGCTAGGTCTTTCCCTTTAGGTTTTACCCCAACAATGTTTTCATTAGTTTCGCTCACTCTCGAAATCAAGCATTTTACAGCAGGTTGGAGCAGCCTGTATCTCAGCACAGGAATAAGGTAGGGAAGAATTCTAAGGATCATTTTGACTGCCTCCAGAAGTTAGATCAGATGGCAAATTGGATTTGGTGCTAGGTCTTTCCCTTTAGGTTTTACCCCAACAATGTTTTCATTAGTTTCGCTCACTCTCGAAATCAAGCATTTTACAGCAGGTTGGAGCAGCCTGTATCTCAGCACAGGAATAAGGTAGGGAAGAATTCTAAGGATCATTTTGACTGCCTCCAGAAGTTAGATCAGATGGCAAATTGGATTTGGTGCTAGGTCTTTCCCTTTAGGTTTTACCCCAACAATGTTTTCATTAGTTTCGCTCACTCTCGAAATCAAGCATTTTACAGCAGGTTGGAGCAGCCTGTATCTCAGCACAGGAATAAGGTAGGGAAGAATTCAAATACTCATTTTGACTGCCTCCAGAAGTTAGATCAGATGGCAAATTGGATTTGGTGCTAGGTCTTTCCCTTTAGGTTTTACCCCAACAATGTTTTCATTAGTTTCGCTCACTCTCGAAATCAAGCATTTTACAGCAGGTTGGAGCAGCCTGTATCTCAGCACAGGAATAAGGTAGGGAAGAATTCTAAGGCTCATTTTGACTGCCTCCAGAAGTTAGATCAGATGGCAAATTGGATTTGGTGCTAGGTCTTTCCCTTTAGGTTTTACCCCAACAATGTTTTCATTAGTTTCGCTCACTCTCGAAATCAAGCATTTTACAGCAGGTTGGAGCAGCCTGTATCTCAGCACAGGAATAAGGTAGGGAAGAATTCTAAGGATCATTTTGACTGCCTCCAGAAGTTAGATCAGATGGCAAATTGGATTTGGTGCTAGGTCTTTCCCTTTAGGTTTTACCCCAACAATGTTTTCATTAGTTTCGCTCACTCTCGAAATCAAGCATTTTACAGCAGGTTGGAGCAGCCTGTATCTCAGCACAGGAATAAGGTAGGGAAGAATTCAAATACTCATTTTGACTGCCTCCAGAAGTTAGATCAGATGGCAAATTGGATTTGGTGCTAGGTCTTTCCCTTTAGGTTTTACCCCAACAATGTTTTCATTAGTTTCGCTCACTCTCGAAATCAAGCATTTTACAGCAGGTTGGAGCAGCCTGTATCTCAGCACAGGAATAAGGTAGGGAAGAATTCTAAGGATCATTTTGACTGCCTCCAGAAGTTAGATCAGATGGCAAATTGGATTTGGTGCTAGGTCTTTCCCTTTAGGTTTTACCCCAACAATGTTTTCATTAGTTTCGCTCACTCTCGAAATCAAGCATTTTACAGCAGGTTGGAGCAGCCTGTATCTCAGCACAGGAATAAGGTAGGGAAGAATTCTAAGGATCATTTTGACTGCCTCCAGAAGTTAGATCAGATGGCAAATTGGATTTGGTGCTAGGTCTTTCCCTTTAGGTTTTACCCCAACAATGTTTTCATTAGTTTCGCTCACTCTCGAAATCAAGCATTTTACAGCAGGTTGGAGCAGCCTGTATCTCAGCACAGGAATAAGGTAGGGAAGAATTCTAAGGAACATTTTGACTGCCTCCAGAAGTTAGATCAGATGGCAAATTGGATTTGGTGCTAGGTCTTTCCCTTTAGGTTTTACCCCAACAATGTTTTCATTAGTTTCGCTCACTCTTGAAATCAAGCATTTTACAGCAGGTTGGAGCAGCCTGTATCTCAGCACAGGAATAAGGTAGGGAAGAATTCTAAGGATCATTTTGACTGCCTCCAGAAGTTAGATCAGATGGCAAATTGGATTTGGTGCTAGGTCTTTCCCTTTAGGTTTTACCCCAACAATGTTTTTCATTAGTTTCGCTCACTCTCGAAATCAAGCATTTTACAGCAGGTTGGAGCAGCCTGTATCTCAGCACAGGAATAAGGTAGGGAAGAATTCTAAGGATCATTTTGACTGCCTCCAGAAGTTAGATCAGATGGCAAATTGGATTTGGTGCTAGGTCTTTCCCTTTAGGTTTTACCCCAACAATGTTTTCATTAGTTTCGCTCACTCTCGAAATCAAGCATTTTACAGCAGGCTGGAGCAGCCTGTATCTCAGCACAGGAATAAGGTAGGGAAGAATTCTAAGGATCATTTTGACTGCCTCCAGAAGTTAGATCAGATGGCAAATTGGATTTGGTGCTAGGTCTTTCCCTTTAGGTTTTACCCCAACAATGTTTTCATTAGTTTCGCTCACTCTCGAAATCAAGCATTTTACAGCAGGTTGGAGCAGCCTGTATCTCAGCACAGGAATAAGGTAGGGAAGAATTCTAAGGATCATTTTGACTGCCTCCAGAAGTTAGATCAGATGGCAAATTGGATTTGGTGCTAGGTCTTTCCCTTTAGGTTTTACCCCAACAATGTTTTCATTAGTTTCGCTCACTCTCGAAATCAAGCATTTTACAGCAGGTTGGAGCAGCCTGTATCTCAGCACAGGAATAAGGTAGGGAAGAATTCTAAGGATCATTTTGACTGCCTCCAGAAGTTAGATCAGATGGCAAATTGGATTTGGTGCTAGGTCTTTCCCTTTAGGTTTTACCCCAACAATGTTTTCATTAGTTTCGCTCACTCTCGAAATCAAGCATTTTACAGCAGGTTGGAGCAGCCTGTATCTCAGCACAGGAATAAGGTAGGGAAGAATTCTAAGGATCATTTTGACTGCCTCCAGAAGTTAGATCAGATGGCAAATTGGATTTGGTGCTAGGTCTTTCCCTTTAGGTTTTACCCCAACAATGTTTTCATTAGTTTCGCTCACTCTCGAAATCAAGCATTTTACAGCAGGTTGGAGCAGCCTGTATCTCAGCACAGGAATAAGGTAGGGAAGAATTCAAATACTCATTTTTGACTGCCTCCAGAAGTTAGATCAGATGGCAAATTGGATTTGGTGCTAGGTCTTTCCCTTTAGGTTTTACCCCAACAATGTTTTCATTAGTTTCGCTCACTCTCGAAATCAAGCATTTTACAGCAGGTTGGAGCAGCCTGTATCTCAGCACAGGAATAAGGTAGGGAAGAATTCTAAGGATCATTTTGACTGCCTCCAGAAGTTAGATCAGATGGCAAATTGGATTTGGTGCTAGGTCTTTCCCTTTAGGTTTTACCCCAACAATGTTTTCATTAGTTTCGCTCACTCTCGAAATCAAGCATTTTACAGCAGGTTGGAGCAGCCTGTATCTCAGCACAGGAATAAGGTAGGGAAGAATTCTAAGGCTCATTTTGACTGCCTCCAGAAGTTAGATCAGATGGCAAATTGGATTTGGTGCTAGGTCTTTCCCTTTAGGTTTTACCCCAACAATGTTTTCATTAGTTTCGCTCACTCTCGAAATCAAGCATTTTACAGCAGGTTGGAGCAGCCTGTATCTCAGCACAGGAATAAGGTAGGGAAGAATTCAAATACTCATTTTGACTGCCTCCAGAAGTTAGATCAGATGGCAAATTGGATTTGGTGCTAGGTCTTTCCCTTTAGGTTTTACCCCAACAATGTTTTCATTAGTTTCGCTCACTCTCGAAATCAAGCATTTTACAGCAGGTTGGAGCAGCCTGTATCTCAGCACAGGAATAAGGTAGGGAAGAATTCTAAGGATCATTTTGACTGCCTCCAGAAGTTAGATCAGATGGCAAATTGGATTTGGTGCTAGGTCTTTCCCTTTAGGTTTTACCCCAACAATGTTTTCATTAGTTTCGCTCACTCTCGAAATCAAGCATTTTACAGCAGGTTGGAGCAGCCTGTATCTCAGCACAGGAATAAGGTAGGGAAGAATTCTAAGGATCATTTTGACTGCCTCCAGAAGTTAGATCAGATGGCAAATTGGATTTGGTGCTAGGTCTTTCCCTTTAGGTTTTACCCCAACAATGTTTTCATTAGTTTCGCTCACTCTCGAAATCAAGCATTTTACAGCAGGTTGGAGCAGCCTGTATCTCAGCACAGGAATAAGGTAGGGAAGAATTCTAAGGATCATTTTGACTGCCTCCAGAAGTTAGATCAGATGGCAAATTGGATTTGGTGCTAGGTCTTTCCCTTTAGGTTTTACCCCAACAATGTTTTCATTAGTTTCGCTCACTCTCGAAATCAAGCATTTTACAGCAGGTTGGAGCAGCCTGTATCTCAGCACAGGAATAAGGTAGGGAAGAATTCTAAGGAACATTTTGACTGCCTCCAGAAGTTAGATCAGATGGCAAATTGGATTTGGTGCTAGGTCTTTCCCTTTAGGTTTTACCCCAACAATGTTTTCATTAGTTTCGCTCACTCTCGAAATCAAGCATTTTACAGCAGGTTGGAGCAGCCTGTATCTCAGCACAGGAATAAGGTAGGGAAGAATTCTAAGGATCATTTTGACTGCCTCCAGAAGTTAGATCAGATGGCAAATTGGATTTGGTGCTAGGTCTTTCCCTTTAGGTTTTACCCCAACAATGTTTTCATTAGTTTCGCTCACTCTCGAAATCAAGCAT
>NW_027143736.1:0-49881 GCF_026170545.1 Melanerpes formicivorus
TTTAGGTTTTACCCCAACAATGTTTTCATTAGTTTCGCTCACTCTCGAAATCAAGCATTTTACAGCAGGTTGGAGCAGCCTGTATCTCAGCACAGGAATAAGGTAGGGAAGAATTCTAAGGCTCATTTTGACTGCCTCCAGAAGTTAGATCAGATGGCAAATTGGATTTGGTGCTAGGTCTTTCCCTTTAGGTTTTACCCCAACAATGTTTTCATTAGTTTCGCTCACTCTCGAAATCAAGCATTTTACAGCAGGTTGGAGCAGCCTGTATCTCAGCACAGGAATAAGGTAGGGAAGAATTCTAAGGCTCATTTTGACTGCCTCCAGAAGTTAGATCAGATGGCAAATTGGATTTGGTGCTAGGTCTTTCCCTTTAGGTTTTACCCCAACAATGTTTTCATTAGTTTCGCTCACTCTCGAAATCAAGCATTTTACAGCAGGTTGGAGCAGCCTGTATCTCAGCACAGGAATAAGGTAGGGAAGAATTCTAAGGATCATTTTGACTGCCTCCAGAAGTTAGATCAGATGGCAAATTGGATTTGGTGCTAGGTCTTTCCCTTTAGGTTTTACCCCAACAATGTTTTCATTAGTTTCGCTCACTCTCGAAATCAAGCATTTTACAGCAGGTTGGAGCAGCCTGTATCTCAGCACAGGAATAAGGTAGGGAAGAATTCTAAGGATCATTTTGACTGCCTCCAGAAGTTAGATCAGATGGCAAATTGGATTTGGTGCTAGGTCTTTCCCTTTAGGTTTTACCCCAACAATGTTTTCATTAGTTTCGCTCACTCTCGAAATCAAGCATTTTACAGCAGGTTGGAGCAGCCTGTATCTCAGCACAGGAATAAGGTAGGGAAGAATTCTAAGGCTCATTTTGACTGCCTCCAGAAGTTAGATCAGATGGCAAATTGGATTTGGTGCTAGGTCTTTCCCTTTAGGTTTTACCCCAACAATGTTTTCATTAGTTTCGCTCACTCTCGAAATCAAGCATTTTACAGCAGGTTGGAGCAGCCTGTATCTCAGCACAGGAATAAGGTAGGGAAGAATTCTAAGGATCATTTTGACTGCCTCCAGAAGTTAGATCAGATGGCAAATTGGATTTGGTGCTAGGTCTTTCCCTTTAGGTTTTACCCCAACAATGTTTTCATTAGATTCGCTCACTCTCGAAATCAAGCATTTTACAGCAGGTTGGAGCAGCCTGTATCTCAGCACAGGAATAAGGTAGGGAAGAATTCTAAGGATCATTTTGACTGCCTCCAGAAGTTAGATCAGATGGCAAATTGGATTTGGTGCTAGGTCTTTCCCTTTAGGTTTTACCCCAACAATGTTTTCATTAGTTTCGCTCACTCTCGAAATCAAGCATTTTACAGCAGGTTGGAGCAGCCTGTATCTCAGCACAGGAATAAGGTAGGGAAGAATTCAAATGCTCATTTTGACTGCCTCCAGAAGTTAGATCAGATGGCAAATTGGATTTGGTGCTAGGTCTTTCCCTTTAGGTTTTACCCCAACAATGTTTTCATTAGTTTCGCTCACTCTCGAAATCAAGCATTTTACAGCAGGTTGGAGCAGCCTGTATCTCAGCACAGGAATAAGGTAGGGAAGAATTGAAAGGCTCATTTTGACTGCCTCCAGAAGTTAGATCAGATGGCAAATTGGATTTGGTGCTAGGTCTTTCCCTTTAGGTTTTACCCCAACAATGTTTTCATTAGTTTCGCTCACTCTCGAAATCAAGCATTTTACAGCAGGTTGGAGCAGCCTGTATCTCAGCACAGGAATAAGGTAGGGAAGAATTCTAAGGCTCATTTTGACTGCCTCCAGAAGTTAGATCAGATGGCAAATTGGATTTGGTGCTAGGTCTTTCCCTTTAGGTTTTACCCCAACAATGTTTTCATTAGTTTCGCTCACTCTCGAAATCAAGCATTTTACAGCAGGTTGGAGCAGCCTGTATCTCAGCACAGGAATAAGGTAGGGAAGAATTCTAAGGCTCATTTTGACTGCCTCCAGAAGTTAGATCAGATGGCAAATTGGATTTGGTGCTAGGTCTTTCCCTTTAGGTTTTACCCCAACAATGTTTTCATTAGTTTCGCTCACTCTCGAAATCAAGCATTTTACAGCAGGTTGGAGCAGCCTGTATCTCAGCACAGGAATAAGGTAGGGAAGAATTCTAAGGATCATTTTGACTGCCTCCAGAAGTTAGATCAGATGGCAAATTGGATTTGGTGCTAGGTCTTTCCCTTTAGGTTTTACCCCAACAATGTTTTCATTAGTTTCGCTCACTCTCGAAATCAAGCATTTTACAGCAGGTTGGAGCAGCCTGTATCTCAGCACAGGAATAAGGTAGGGAAGAATTCTAAGGATCATTTTGACTGCCTCCAGAAGTTAGATCAGATGGCAAATTGGATTTGGTGCTAGGTCTTTCCCTTTAGGTTTTACCCCAACAATGTTTTCATTAGTTTCGCTCACTCTCGAAATCAAGCATTTTACAGCAGGTTGGAGCAGCCTGTATCTCAGCACAGGAATAAGGTAGGGAAGAATTCTAAGGATCATTTTGACTGCCTCCAGAAGTTAGATCAGATGGCAAATTGGATTTGGTGCTAGGTCTTTCCCTTTAGGTTTTACCCCAACAATGTTTTCATTAGTTTCGCTCACTCTCGAAATCAAGCATTTTACAGCAGGTTGGAGCAGCCTGTATCTCAGCACAGGAATAAGGTAGGGAAGAATTCTAAGGCTCATTTTGACTGCCTCCAGAAGTTAGATCAGATGGCAAATTGGATTTGGTGCTAGGTCTTTCCCTTTAGGTTTTACCCCAACAATGTTTTCATTAGTTTCGCTCACTCTCGAAATCAAGCATTTTACAGCAGGTTGGAGCAGCCTGTATCTCAGCACAGGAATAAGGTAGGGAAGAATTCTAAGGCTCATTTTGACTGCCTCCAGAAGTTAGATCAGATGGCAAATTGGATTTGGTGCTAGGTCTTTCCCTTTAGGTTTTACCCCAACAATGTTTTCACTAGTTTCGCTCACTCTCGAAATCAAGCATTTTACAGAAGGTTGGAGCAGCCTGTATCTCAGCACAGGAATAAGGTAGGGAAGAATTCTAAGGATCATTTTGACTGCCTCCAGAAGTTAGATCAGATGGCAAATTGGATTTGGTGCTAGGTCTTTCCCTTTAGGTTTTACCCCAACAATGTTTTCATTAGTTTCACTCACTCTCGAAATCAAGCATTTTACAGCAGGTTGGAGCAGCCTGTATCTCAGCACAGGAATAAGGTAGGGAAGAATTCTAAGGCTCATTTTGACTGCCTCCAGAAGTTAGATCAGATGGCAAATTGGATTTGGTGCTAGGTCTTTCCCTTTAGGTTTTACCCCAACAATGTTTTCATTAGTTTCGCTCACTCTCGAAATCAAGCATTTTACAGCAGGTTGGAGCAGCCTGTATCTCAGCACAGGAATAAGGTAGGGAAGAATTCTAAGGCTCATTTTGACTGCCTCCAGAAGTTAGATCAGATGGCAAATTGGATTTGGTGCTAGGTCTTTCCCTTTAGGTTTTACCCCAACAATGTTTTCATTAGTTTCGCTCACTCTCGAAATCAAGCATTTTACAGCAGGTTGGAGCAGCCTGTATCTCAGCACAGGAATAAGGTAGGGAAGAATTCTAAGGCTCATTTTGACTGCCTCCAGCAGTTAGATCAGATGGCAAATTGGATTTGGTGCTAGGTCTTTCCCTTTAGGTTTTACCCCAACAATGTTTTCATTAGTTTCGCTCACTCTCGAAATCAAGCATTTTACAGCAGGTTGGAGCAGCCTGTATCTCAGCACAGGAATAAGGTAGGGAAGAATTCTAAGGATCATTTTGACTGCCTCCAGAAGTTAGATCAGATGGCAAATTGGATTTGGTGCTAGGTCTTTCCCTTTAGGTTTTACCCCAACAATGTTTTCATTAGTTTCGCTCACTCTCGAAATCAAGCATTTTACAGCAGGTTGGAGCAGCCTGTATCTCAGCACAGGAATAAGGTAGGGAAGAATTCAAAGGCTCATTTTGACTGCCTCCAGAAGTTAGATCAGATGGCAAATTGGATTTGGTGCTAGGTCTTTCCCTTTAGGTTTTACCCCAACAATGTTTTCATTAGTTTCGCTCACTCTCGAAATCAAGCATTTTACAGCAGGTTGGAGCAGCCTGTATCTCAGCACAGGAATAAGGTAGGGAAGAATTCTAAGGATCATTTTGACTGCCTCCAGAAGTTAGATCAGATGGCAAATTGGATTTGGTGCTAGGTCTTTCCCTTTAGGTTTTACCCCAACAATGTTTTCATTAGTTTCGCTCACTCTCGAAATCAAGCATTTTACAGCAGGTTGGAGCAGCCTGTATCTCAGCACAGGAATAAGGTAGGGAAGAATTCTAAGGCTCATTTTGACTGCCTCCAGAAGTTAGATCAGATGGCAAATTGGATTTGGTGCTAGGTCTTTCCCTTTAGGTTTTACCCCAACAATGTTTTCATTAGTTTCGCTCACTCTCGAAATCAAGCATTTTACAGCAGGTTGGAGCAGCCTGTATCTCAGCACAGGAAAAAGGTAGGGAAGAATTCTAAGGATCATTTTGACTGCCTCCAGAAGTTAGATCAGATGGCAAATTGGATTTGGTGCTAGGTCTTTCCCTTTAGGTTTTACCCCAACAATGTTTTCATTAGTTTCGCTCACTCTCGAAATCAAGCATTTTACAGCAGGTTGGAGCAGCCTGTATCTCAGCACAGGAATAAGGTAGGGAAGAATTCAAAGGCTCATTTTGACTGCCTCCAGAAGTTAGATCAGATGGCAAATTGGATTTGGTGCTAGGTCTTTCCCTTTAGGTTTTACCCCAACAATGTTTTCATTAGTTTCGCTCACTCTCGAAATCAAGCATTTTACAGCAGGTTGGAGCAGCCTGTATCTCAGCACAGGAATAAGGTAGGGAAGAATTGAAAGGCTCATTTTGACTGCCTCCAGAAGTTAGATCAGATGGCAAATTGGATTTGGTGCTAGGTCTTTCCCTTTAGGTTTTACCCCAACAATGTTTTCATTAGTTTCGCTCACTCTCGAAATCAAGCATTTTACAGCAGGTTGGAGCAGCCTGTATCTCAGCACAGGAATAAGGTAGGGAAGAATTCTAAGGCTCATTTTGACTGCCTCCAGAAGTTAGATCAGATGGCAAATTGGATTTGGTGCTAGGTCTTTCCCTTTAGGTTTTACCCCAACAATGTTTTCATTAGTTTCGCTCACTCTCGAAATCAAGCATTTTACAGCAGGTTGGAGCAGCCTGTATCTCAGCACAGGAATAAGGTAGGGAAGAATTCTAAGGCTCATTTTGACTGCCTCCAGAAGTTAGATCAGATGGCAAATTGGATTTGGTGCTAGGTCTTTCCCTTTAGGTTTTACCCCAACAATGTTTTCATTAGTTTCGCTCACTCTCGAAATCAAGCATTTTACAGCAGGTTGGAGCAGCCTGTATCTCAGCACAGGAATAAGGTAGGGAAGAATTCTAAGGATCATTTTGACTGCCTCCAGAAGTTAGATCAGATGGCAAATTGGATTTGGTGCTAGGTCTTTCCCTTTAGGTTTTACCCCAACAATGTTTTCATTAGTTTCGCTCACTCTCGAAATCAAGCATTTTACAGCAGGTTGGAGCAGCCTGTATCTCAGCACAGGAATAAGGTAGGGAAGAATTCTAAGGATCATTTTGACTGCCTCCAGAAGTTAGATCAGATGGCAAATTGGATTTGGTGCTAGGTCTTTCCCTTTAGGTTTTACCCCAACAATGTTTTCATTAGTTTCGCTCACTCTCGAAATCAAGCATTTTACAGCAGGTTGGAGCAGCCTGTATCTCAGCACAGGAATAAGGTAGGGAAGAATTCTAAGGATCATTTTGACTGCCTCCAGAAGTTAGATCAGATGGCAAATTGGATTTGGGGCTAGGTCTTTCCCTTTAGGTTTTACCCCAACAATGTTTTCATTAGTTTCGCTCACTCTCGAAATCAAGCATTTTACAGCAGGTTGGAGCAGCCTGTATCTCAGCACAGGAATAAGGTAGGGAAGAATTCTAAGGCTCATTTTGACTGCCTCCAGAAGTTAGATCAGATGGCAAATTGGATTTGGTGCTAGGTCTTTCCCTTTAGGTTTTACCCCAACAATGTTTTCATTAGTTTCGCTCACTCTCGAAATCAAGCATTTTACAGCAGGTTGGAGCAGCCTGTATCTCAGCACAGGAATAAGGTAGGGAAGAATTCTAAGGCTCATTTTGACTGCCTCCAGAAGTTAGATCAGATGGCAAATTGGATTTGGTGCTAGGTCTTTCCCTTTAGGTTTTACCCCAACAATGTTTTCACTAGTTTCGCTCACTCTCGAAATCAAGCATTTTACAGAAGGTTGGAGCAGCCTGTATCTCAGCACAGGAATAAGGTAGGGAAGAATTCTAAGGATCATTTTGACTGCCTCCAGAAGTTAGATCAGATGGCAAATTGGATTTGGTGCTAGGTCTTTCCCTTTAGGTTTTACCCCAACAATGTTTTCATTAGTTTCACTCACTCTCGAAATCAAGCATTTTACAGCAGGTTGGAGCAGCCTGTATCTCAGCACAGGAATAAGGTAGGGAAGAATTCTAAGGCTCATTTTGACTGCCTCCAGAAGTTAGATCAGATGGCAAATTGGATTTGGTGCTAGGTCTTTCCCTTTAGGTTTTACCCCAACAATGTTTTCATTAGTTTCGCTCACTCTCGAAATCAAGCATTTTACAGCAGGTTGGAGCAGCCTGTATCTCAGCACAGGAATAAGGTAGGGAAGAATTCTAAGGCTCATTTTGACTGCCTCCAGAAGTTAGATCAGATGGCAAATTGGATTTGGTGCTAGGTCTTTCCCTTTAGGTTTTACCCCAACAATGTTTTCATTAGTTTCGCTCACTCTCGAAATCAAGCATTTTACAGCAGGTTGGAGCAGCCTGTATCTCAGCACAGGAATAAGGTAGGGAAGAATTCTAAGGCTCATTTTGACTGCCTCCAGAAGTTAGATCAGATGGCAAATTGGATTTGGTGCTAGGTCTTTCCCTTTAGGTTTTACCCCAACAATGTTTTCATTAGTTTCGCTCACTCTCGAAATCAAGCATTTTACAGCAGGTTGGAGCAGCCTGTATCTCAGCACAGGAATAAGGTAGGGAAGAATTCTAAGGCTCATTTTGACTGCCTCCAGAAGTTAGATCAGATGGCAAATTGGATTTGGTGCTAGGTCTTTCCCTTTAGGTTTTACCCCAACAATGTTTTCATTAGTTTCGCTCACTCTCGAAATCAAGCATTTTACAGCAGGTTGGAGCAGCCTGTATCTCAGCACAGGAATAAGGTAGGGAAGAATTCTAAGGCTCATTTTGACTGCCTCCACAAGTTAGATCAGATGGCAAATTGGATTTGGTGCTAGGTCTTTCCCTTTAGGTTTTACCCCAACAATGTTTTCATTAGTTTCGCTCACTCTCGAAATCAAGCATTTTACAGCAGGTTGGAGCAGCCTGTATCTCAGCACAGGAATAAGGTAGGGAAGAATTCTAAGGCTCATTTTGACTGCCTCCAGAAGTTAGATCAGATGGCAAATTGGATTTGGTGCTAGGTCTTTCCCTTTAGGTTTTACCCCAACAATGTTTTCATTAGTTTCGCTCACTCTCGAAATCAAGCATTTTACAGCAGGTTGGAGCAGCCTGTATCTCAGCACAGGAATAAGGTAGGGAAGAATTCTAAGGCTCATTTTGACTGCCTCCAGAAGTTAGATCAGATGGCAAATTGGATTTGGTGCTAGGTCTTTCCCTTTAGGTTTTACCCCAACAATGTTTTCATTAGTTTCGCTCACTCTCGAAATCAAGCATTTTACAGCAGGTTGGAGCAGCCTGTATCTCAGCACAGGAATAAGGTAGGGAAGAATTCTAAGGCTCATTTTGACTGCCTCCAGAAGTTAGATCAGATGGCAAATTGGATTTGGTGCTAGGTCTTTCCCTTTAGGTTTTACCCCAACAATGTTTTCATTAGTTTCGCTCACTCTCGAAATCAAGCATTTTACAGCAGGTTGGAGCAGCCTGTATCTCAGCACAGGAATAAGGTAGGGAAGAATTCTAAGGCTCATTTTGACTGCCTCCAGAAGTTAGATCAGATGGCAAATTGGATTTGGTGCTAGGTCTTTCCCTTTAGGTTTTACCCCAACAATGTTTTCATTAGTTTCGCTCACTCTCGAAATCAAGCATTTTACAGCAGGTTGGAGCAGCCTGTATCTCAGCACAGGAATAAGGTAGGGAAGAATTCTAAGGATCATTTTGACTGCCTCCAGAAGTTAGATCAGATGGCAAATTGGATTTGGTGCTAGGTCTTTCCCTTTAGGTTTTACCCCAACAATGTTTTCATTAGTTTCGCTCACTCTCGAAATCAAGCATTTTACAGCAGGTTGGAGCAGCCTGTATCTCAGCACAGGAATAAGGTAGGGAAGAATTCTAAGGCTCATTTTGACTGCCTCCAGAAGTTAGATCAGATGGCAAATTGGATTTGGTGCTAGGTCTTTCCCTTTAGGTTTTACCCCAACAATGTTTTCATTAGTTTCGCTCACTCTCGAAATCAAGCATTTTACAGCAGGTTGGAGCAGCCTGTATCTCAGCACAGGAATAAGGTAGGGAAGAATTCTAAGGCTCATTTTGACTGCCTCCAGAAGTTAGATCAGATGGCAAATTGGATTTGGTGCTAGGTCTTTCCCTTTAGGTTTTACCCCAACAATGTTTTCATTAGTTTCGCTCACTCTCGAAATCAAGCATTTTACAGCAGGTTGGAGCAGCCTGTATCTCAGCACAGGAATAAGGTAGGGAAGAATTCTAAGGCTCATTTTGACTGCCTCCAGAAGTTAGATCAGATGGCAAATTGGATTTGGTGCTAGGTCTTTCCCTTTAGGTTTTACCCCAACAATGTTTTCATTAGTTTCGCTCACTCTCGAAATCAAGCATTTTACAGCAGGTTGGAGCAGCCTGTATCTCAGCACAGGAATAAGGTAGGGAAGAATTCTAAGGATCATTTTGACTGCCTCCAGAAGTTAGATCAGATGGCAAATTGGATTTGGTGCTAGGTCTTTCCCTTTAGGTTTTACCCCAACAATGTTTTCATTAGTTTCGCTCACTCTCGAAATCAAGCATTTTACAGCAGGTTGGAGCAGCCTGTATCTCAGCACAGGAATAAGGTAGGGAAGAATTCTAAGGCTCATTTTGACTGCCTCCAGAAGTTAGATCAGATGGCAAATTGGATTTGGTGCTAGGTCTTTCCCTTTAGGTTTTACCCCAACAATGTTTTCATTAGTTTCGCTCACTCTCGAAATCAAGCATTTTACAGCAGGTTGGAGCAGCCTGTATCTCAGCACAGGAATAAGGTAGGGAAGAATTCTAAGGATCATTTTGACTGCCTCCAGAAGTTAGATCAGATGGCAAATTGGATTTGGGGCTAGGTCTTTCCCTTTAGGTTTTACCCCAACAATGTTTTCATTAGTTTCGCTCACTCTCGAAATCAAGCATTTTACAGCAGGTTGGAGCAGCCTGTATCTCAGCACAGGAATAAGGTAGGGAAGAATTCTAAGGCTCATTTTGACTGCCTCCAGAAGTTAGATCAGATGGCAAATTGGATTTGGTGCTAGGTCTTTCCCTTTAGGTTTTACCCCAACAATGTTTTCATTAGTTTCGCTCACTCTCGAAATCAAGCATTTTACAGCAGGTTGGAGCAGCCTGTATCTCAGCACAGGAATAAGGTAGGGAAGAATTCAAATGCTCATTTTGACTGCCTCCAGAAGTTAGATCAGATGGCAAATTGGATTTGGTGCTAGGTCTTTCCCTTTAGGTTTTACCCCAACAATGTTTTCATTAGTTTCGCTCACTCTCGAAATCAAGCATTTTACAGCAGGTTGGAGCAGCCTGTATCTCAGCACAGGAATAAGGTAGGGAAGAATTCTAAGGATCATTTTGACTGCCTCCAGAAGTTAGATCAGATGGCAAATTGGATTTGGTGCTAGGTCTTTCCCTTTAGGTTTTACCCCAACAATGTTTTCATTAGTTTCGCTCACTCTCGAAATCAAGCATTTTACAGCAGGTTGGAGCAGCCTGTATCTCAGCACAGGAATAAGGTAGGGAAGAATTCTAAGGATCATTTTGACTGCCTCCAGAAGTTAGATCAGATGGCAAATTGGATTTGGTGCTAGGTCTTTCCCTTTAGGTTTTACCCCAACAATGTTTTCATTAGTTTCGCTCACTCTCGAAATCAAGCATTTTACAGCAGGTTGGAGCAGCCTGTATCTCAGCACAGGAATAAGGTAGGGAAGAATTCTAAGGATCATTTTGACTGCCTCCAGAAGTTAGATCAGATGGCAAATTGGATTTGGTGCTAGGTCTTTCCCTTTAGGTTTTACCCCAACAATGTTTTCATTAGTTTCGCTCACTCTCGAAATCAAGCATTTTACAGCAGGTTGGAGCAGCCTGTATCTCAGCACAGGAATAAGGTAGGGAAGAATTCTAAGGATCATTTTGACTGCCTCCAGAAGTTAGATCAGATGGCAAATTGGATTTGGGGCTAGGTCTTTCCCTTTAGGTTTTACCCCAACAATGTTTTCATTAGTTTCGCTCACTCTCGAAATCAAGCATTTTACAGCAGGTTGGAGCAGCCTGTATCTCAGCACAGGAATAAGGTAGGGAAGAATTCTAAGGCTCATTTTGACTGCCTCCAGAAGTTAGATCAGATGGCAAATTGGATTTGGTGCTAGGTCTTTCCCTTTAGGTTTTACCCCAACAATGTTTTCATTAGTTTCGCTCACTCTCGAAATCAAGCATTTTACAGCAGGTTGGAGCAGCCTGTATCTCAGCACAGGAATAAGGTAGGGAAGAATTCTAAGGATCACTTTGACTGCCTCCAGAAGTTAGATCAGATGGCAAATTGGATTTGGTGCTAGGTCTTTCCCTTTAGGTTTTACCCCAACAATGTTTTCATTAGTTTCGCTCACTCTCGAAATCAAGCATTTTACAGCAGGTTGGAGCAGCCTGTATCTCAGCACAGGAATAAGGTAGGGAAGAATTCTAAGGATCATTTTGACTGCCTCCAGAAGTTAGATCAGATGGCAAATTGGATTTGGTGCTAGGTCTTTCCCTTTAGGTTTTACCCCAACAATGTTTTCATTAGTTTCGCTCACTCTCGAAATCAAGCATTTTACAGCAGGTTGGAGCAGCCTGTATCTCAGCACAGGAATAAGGTAGGGAAGAATTCTAAGGATCATTTTGACTGCCTCCAGAAGTTAGATCAGATGGCAAATTGGATTTGGTGCTAGGTCTTTCCCTTTAGGTTTTACCCCAACAATGTTTTCATTAGTTTCGCTCACTCTCGAAATCAAGCATTTTACAGCAGGTTGGAGCAGCCTGTATCTCAGCACAGGAATAAGGTAGGGAAGAATTCTAAGGATCATTTTGACTGCCTCCAGAAGTTAGATCAGATGGCAAATTGGATTTGGTGCTAGGTCTTTCCCTTTAGGTTTTACCCCAACAATGTTTTCATTAGTTTCGCTCACTCTCGAAATCAAGCATTTTACAGCAGGTTGGAGCAGCCTGTATCTCAGCACAGGAATAAGGTAGGGAAGAATTCAAATGCTCATTTTGACTGCCTCCAGAAGTTAGATCAGATGGCAAATTGGATTTGGTGCTAGGTCTTTCCCTTTAGGTTTTACCCCAACAATGTTTTCATTAGTTTCGCTCACTCTCGAAATCAAGCATTTTACAGCAGGTTGGAGCAGCCTGTATCTCAGCACAGGAATAAGGTAGGGAAGAATTCTAAGGATCATTTTGACTGCCTCCAGAAGTTAGATCAGATGGCAAATTGGATTTGGTTCTAGGTCTTTCCCTTTAGGTTTTACCCCAACAATGTTTTCATTAGTTTCGCTCACTCTCGAAATCAAGCATTTTACAGCAGGTTGGAGCAGCCTGTATCTCAGCACAGGAATAAGGTAGGGAAGAATTCTAAGGCTCATTTTGACTGCCTCCAGAAGTTAGATCAGATGGCAAATTGGATTTGGTGCTAGGTCTTTCCCTTTAGGTTTTACCCCAACAATGTTTTCATTAGTTTCGCTCACTCTCGAAATCAAGCATTTTACAGCAGGTTGGAGCAGCCTGTATCTCAGCACAGGAATAAGGTAGGGAAGAATTCTAAGGATCATTTTGACTGCCTCCAGAAGTTAGATCAGATGGCAAATTGGATTTGGGGCTAGGTCTTTCCCTTTAGGTTTTACCCCAACAATGTTTTCATTAGTTTCGCTCACTCTCGAAATCAAGCATTTTACAGCAGGTTGGAGCAGCCTGTATCTCAGCACAGGAATAAGGTAGGGAAGAATTCTAAGGCTCATTTTGACTGCCTCCAGAAGTTAGATCAGATGGCAAATTGGATTTGGTGCTAGGTCTTTCCCTTTAGGTTTTACCCCAACAATGTTTTCATTAGTTTCGCTCACTCTCGAAATCAAGCATTTTACAGCAGGTTGGAGCAGCCTGTATCTCAGCACAGGAATAAGGTAGGGAAGAATTCTAAGGATCATTTTGACTGCCTCCAGAAGTTAGATCAGATGGCAAATTGGATTTGGTGCTAGGTCTTTCCCTTTAGGTTTTACCCCAACAATGTTTTCATTAGTTTCGCTCACTCTCGAAATCAAGCATTTTACAGCAGGTTGGAGCAGCCTGTATCTCAGCACAGGAATAAGGTAGGGAAGAATTCTAAGGCTCATTTTGACTGCCTCCAGAAGTTAGATCAGATGGCAAATTGGATTTGGTGCTAGGTCTTTCCCTTTAGGTTTTACCCCAACAATGTTTTCATTAGTTTCGCTCACTCTCGAAATCAAGCATTTTACAGCAGGTTGGAGCAGCCTGTATCTCAGCACAGGAATAAGGTAGGGAAGAATTCTAAGGCTCATTTTGACTGCCTCCAGAAGTTAGATCAGATGGCAAATTGGATTTGGTGCTAGGTCTTTCCCTTTAGGTTTTACCCCAACAATGTTTTCATTAGTTTCGCTCACTCTCGAAATCAAGCATTTTACAGCAGGTTGGAGCAGCCTGTATCTCAGCACAGGAATAAGGTAGGGAAGAATTCTAAGGCTCATTTTGACTGCCTCCAGAAGTTAGATCAGATGGCAAATTGGATTTGGTGCTAGGTCTTTCCCTTTAGGTTTTACCCCAACAATGTTTTCATTAGTTTCGCTCACTCTCGAAATCAAGCATTTTACAGCAGGTTGGAGCAGCCTGTATCTCAGCACAGGAATAAGGTAGGGAAGAATTCAAATGCTCATTTTGACTGCCTCGAGAAGTTAGATCAGATGGCAAATTGGATTTGGTGCTAGGTCTTTCCCTTTAGGTTTTACCCCAACAATGTTTTCATTAGTTTCGCTCACTCTCGAAATCAAGCATTTTACAGCAGGTTGGAGCAGCCTGTATCTCAGCACAGGAATAAGGTAGGGAAGAATTCTAAGGATCATTTTGACTGCCTCCAGAAGTTAGATCAGATGGCAAATTGGATTTGGTGCTAGGTCTTTCCCTTTAGGTTTTACCCCAACAATGTTTTCATTAGTTTCGCTCACTCTCGAAATCAAGCATTTTACAGCAGGTTGGAGCAGCCTGTATCTCAGCACAGGAATAAGGTAGGGAAGAATTCTAAGGATCATTTTGCCTGCCTCCAGAAGTTAGATCAGATGGCAAATTGGATTTGGTGCTAGGTCTTTCCCTTTAGGTTTTACCCCAACAATGTTTTCATTAGTTTCGCTCACTCTCGAAATCAAGCATTTTACAGCAGGTTGGAGCAGCCTGTATCTCAGCACAGGAATAAGGTAGGGAAGAATTCAAATGCTCATTTTGACTGCCTCCAGAAGTTAGATCAGATGGCAAATTGGATTTGGTGCTAGGTCTTTCCCTTTAGGTTTTACCCCAACAATGTTTTCATTAGTTTCGCTCACTCTCGAAATCAAGCATTTTACAGCAGGTTGGAGCAGCCTGTATCTCAGCACAGGAATAAGGTAGGGAAGAATTCAAATGCTCATTTTGACTGCCTCCAGAAGTTAGATCAGATGGCAAATTGGATTTGGTGCTAGGTCTTTCCCTTTAGGTTTTACCCCAACAATGTTTTCATTAGTTTCGCTCACTCTCGAAATCAAGCATTTTACAGCAGGTTGGAGCAGCCTGTATCTCAGCACAGGAATAAGGTAGGGAAGAATTCAAATGCTCATTTTGACTGCCTCCAGAAGTTAGATCAGATGGCAAATTGGATTTGGTGCTAGGTCTTTCCCTTTAGGTTTTACCCCAACAATGTTTTCATTAGTTTCGCTCACTCTCGAAATCAAGCATTTTACAGCAGGTTGGAGCAGCCTGTATCTCAGCACAGGAATAAGGTAGGGAAGAATTCAAAGACTCATTTTGACTGCCTCCAGAAGTTAGATCAGATGGCAAATTGGATTTGGTGCTAGGTCTTTCCCTTTAGGTTTTACCCCAACAATGTTTTCATTAGTTTCGCTCACTCTCGAAATCAAGCATTTTACAGCAGGTTGGAGCAGCCTGTATCTCAGCACAGGAATAAGGTAGGGAAGAATTCTAAGGATCATTTTGACTGCCTCCAGAAGTTAGATCAGATGGCAAATTGGATTTGGTGCTAGGTCTTTCCCTTTAGGTTTTACCCCAACAATGTTTTCATTAGTTTCGCTCACTCTCGAAATCAAGCATTTTACAGCAGGTTGGAGCAGCCTGTATCTCAGCACAGGAATAAGGTAGGGAAGAATTCTAAGGATCATTTTGACTGCCTCCAGAAGTTAGATCAGATGGCAAATTGGATTTGGTGCTAGGTCTTTCCCTTTAGGTTTTACCCCAACAATGTTTTCATTAGTTTCGCTCACTCTCGAAATCAAGCATTTTACAGCAGGTTGGAGCAGCCTGTATCTCAGCACAGGAATAAGGTAGGGAAGAATTCTAAGGATCATTTTGACTGCCTCCAGAAGTTAGATCAGATGGCAAATTGGATTTGGTGCTAGGTCTTTCCCTTTAGGTTTTACCCCAACAATGTTTTCATTAGTTTCGCTCACTCTCGAAATCAAGCATTTTACAGCAGGTTGGAGCAGCCTGTATCTCAGCACAGGAATAAGGTAGGGAAGAATTCTAAGGCTCATTTTGACTGCCTCCAGAAGTTAGATCAGATGGCAAATTGGATTTGGTGCTAGGTCTTTCCCTTTAGGTTTTACCCCAACAATGTTTTCATTAGTTTCGCTCACTCTCGAAATCAAGCATTTTACAGCAGGTTGGAGCAGCCTGTATCTCAGCACAGGAATAAGGTAGGGAAGAATTCAAATGCTCATTTTGACTGCCTCCAGAAGATAGATCAGATGGCAAATTGGATTTGGTGCTAGGTCTTTCCCTTTAGGTTTTACCCCAACAATGTTTTCATTAGTTTCGCTCACTCTCGAAATCAAGCATTTTACAGCAGGTTGGAGCAGCCTGTATCTCAGCACAGGAATAAGGTAGGGAAGAATTCTAAGGATCATTTTGACTGCCTCCAGAAGTTAGATCAGATGGCAAATTGGATTTGGTGCTAGGTCTTTCCCTTTAGGTTTTACCCCAACAATGTTTTCATTAGTTTCGCTCACTCTCGAAATCAAGCATTTTACAGCAGGTTGGAGCAGCCTGTATCTCAGCACAGGAATAAGGTAGGGAAGAATTCTAAGGCTCATTTTGACTGCCTCCAGAAGTTAGATCAGATGGCAAATTGGATTTGGTGCTAGGTCTTTCCCTTTAGGTTTTACCCCAACAATGTTTTCATTAGTTTCGCTCACTCTCGAAATCAAGCATTTTACAGCAGGTTGGAGCAGCCTGTATCTCAGCACAGGAATAAGGTAGGGAAGAATTCTAAGGATCATTTTGACTGCCTCCAGAAGTTAGATCAGATGGCAAATTGGATTTGGGGCTAGGTCTTTCCCTTTAGGTTTTACCCCAACAATGTTTTCATTAGTTTCGCTCACTCTCGAAATCAAGCATTTTACAGCAGGTTGGAGCAGCCTGTATCTCAGCACAGGAATAAGGTAGGGAAGAATTCTAAGGATCATTTTGACTGCCTCCAGAAGTTAGATCAGATGGCAAATTGGATTTGGTGCTAGGTCTTTCCCTTTAGGTTTTACCCCAACAATGTTTTCATTAGTTTCGCTCACTCTCGAAATCAAGCATTTTACAGGAGGTTGGAGCAGCCTGTATCTCAGCACAGGAATAAGGTAGGGAAGAATTCTAAGGATCATTTTGCCTGCCTCCAGAAGTTAGATCAGATGGCAAATTGGATTTGGTGCTAGGTCTTTCCCTTTAGGTTTTACCCCAACAATGTTTTCATTAGTTTCGCTCACTCTCGAAATCAAGCATTTTACAGCAGGTTGGAGCAGCCTGTATCTCAGCACAGGAATAAGGTAGGGAAGAATTCTAAGGATCATTTTGACTGCCTCCAGAAGTTAGATCAGATGGCAAATTGGATTTGGTGCTAGGTCTTTCCCTTTAGGTTTTACCCCAACAATGTTTTCATTAGTTTCGCTCACTCTCGAAATCAAGCATTTTACAGCAGGTTGGAGCAGCCTGTATCTCAGCACAGGAATAAGGTAGGGAAGAATTCTAAGGATCATTTTGACTGCCTCCAGAAGTTAGATCAGATGGCAAATTGGATTTGGGGCTAGGTCTTTCCCTTTAGGTTTTACCCCAACAATGTTTTCATTAGTTTCGCTCACTCTCGAAATCAAGCATTTTACAGCAGGTTGGAGCAGCCTGTATCTCAGCACAGGAATAAGGTAGGGAAGAATTCTAAGGCTCATTTTGACTGCCTCCAGAAGTTAGATCAGATGGCAAATTGGATTTGGTGCTAGGTCTTTCCCTTTAGGTTTTACCCCAACAATGTTTTCATTAGTTTCGCTCACTCTCGAAATCAAGCATTTTACAGCAGGTTGGAGCAGCCTGTATCTCAGCACAGGAATAAGGTAGGGAAGAATTCTAAGGATCACTTTGACTGCCTCCAGAAGTTAGATCAGATGGCAAATTGGATTTGGTGCTAGGTCTTTCCCTTTAGGTTTTACCCCAACAATGTTTTCATTAGTTTCGCTCACTCTCGAAATCAAGCATTTTACAGCAGGTTGGAGCAGCCTGTATCTCAGCACAGGAATAAGGTAGGGAAGAATTCTAAGGATCATTTTGACTGCCTCCAGAAGTTAGATCAGATGGCAAATTGGATTTGGTGCTAGGTCTTTCCCTTTAGGTTTTACCCCAACAATGTTTTCATTAGTTTCGCTCACTCTCGAAATCAAGCATTTTACAGCAGGTTGGAGCAGCCTGTATCTCAGCACAGGAATAAGGTAGGGAAGAATTCTAAGGATCATTTTGACTGCCTCCAGAAGTTAGATCAGATGGCAAATTGGATTTGGTGCTAGGTCTTTCCCTTTAGGTTTTACCCCAACAATGTTTTCATTAGTTTCGCTCACTCTCGAAATCAAGCATTTTACAGCAGGTTGGAGCAGCCTGTATCTCAGCACAGGAATAAGGTAGGGAAGAATTCTAAGGATCATTTTGACTGCCTCCAGAAGTTAGATCAGATGGCAAATTGGATTTGGTGCTAGGTCTTTCCCTTTAGGTTTTACCCCAACAATGTTTTCATTAGTTTCGCTCACTCTCGAAATCAAGCATTTTACAGCAGGTTGGAGCAGCCTGTATCTCAGCACAGGAATAAGGTAGGGAAGAATTCAAATGCTCATTTTGACTGCCTCCAGAAGTTAGATCAGATGGCAAATTGGATTTGGTGCTAGGTCTTTCCCTTTAGGTTTTACCCCAACAATGTTTTCATTAGTTTCGCTCACTCTCGAAATCAAGCATTTTACAGCAGGTTGGAGCAGCCTGTATCTCAGCACAGGAATAAGGTAGGGAAGAATTCTAAGGATCATTTTGACTGCCTCCAGAAGTTAGATCAGATGGCAAATTGGATTTGGTTCTAGGTCTTTCCCTTTAGGTTTTACCCCCAACAATGTTTTCATTAGTTTCGCTCACTCTCGAAATCAAGCATTTTACAGCAGGTTGGAGCAGCCTGTATCTCAGCACAGGAATAAGGTAGGGAAGAATTCTAAGGCTCATTTTGACTGCCTCCAGAAGTTAGATCAGATGGCAAATTGGATTTGGTGCTAGGTCTTTCCCTTTAGGTTTTACCCCAACAATGTTTTCATTAGTTTCGCTCACTCTCGAAATCAAGCATTTTACAGCAGGTTGGAGCAGCCTGTATCTCAGCACAGGAATAAGGTAGGGAAGAATTCTAAGGATCATTTTGACTGCCTCCAGAAGTTAGATCAGATGGCAAATTGGATTTGGGGCTAGGTCTTTCCCTTTAGGTTTTACCCCAACAATGTTTTCATTAGTTTCGCTCACTCTCGAAATCAAGCATTTTACAGCAGGTTGGAGCAGCCTGTATCTCAGCACAGGAATAAGGTAGGGAAGAATTCTAAGGCTCATTTTGACTGCCTCCAGAAGTTAGATCAGATGGCAAATTGGATTTGGTGCTAGGTCTTTCCCTTTAGGTTTTACCCCAACAATGTTTTCATTAGTTTCGCTCACTCTCGAAATCAAGCATTTTACAGCAGGTTGGAGCAGCCTGTATCTCAGCACAGGAATAAGGTAGGGAAGAATTCTAAGGATCATTTTGACTGCCTCCAGAAGTTAGATCAGATGGCAAATTGGATTTGGTGCTAGGTCTTTCCCTTTAGGTTTTACCCCAACAATGTTTTCATTAGTTTCGCTCACTCTCGAAATCAAGCATTTTACAGCAGGTTGGAGCAGCCTGTATCTCAGCACAGGAATAAGGTAGGGAAGAATTCTAAGGCTCATTTTGACTGCCTCCAGAAGTTAGATCAGATGGCAAATTGGATTTGGTGCTAGGTCTTTCCCTTTAGGTTTTACCCCAACAATGTTTTCATTAGTTTCGCTCACTCTCGAAATCAAGCATTTTACAGCAGGTTGGAGCAGCCTGTATCTCAGCACAGGAATAAGGTAGGGAAGAATTCTAAGGCTCATTTTGACTGCCTCCAGAAGTTAGATCAGATGGCAAATTGGATTTGGTGCTAGGTCTTTCCCTTTAGGTTTTACCCCAACAATGTTTTCATTAGTTTCGCTCACTCTCGAAATCAAGCATTTTACAGCAGGTTGGAGCAGCCTGTATCTCAGCACAGGAATAAGGTAGGGAAGAATTCTAAGGCTCATTTTGACTGCCTCCAGAAGTTAGATCAGATGGCAAATTGGATTTGGTGCTAGGTCTTTCCCTTTAGGTTTTACCCCAACAATGTTTTCATTAGTTTCGCTCACTCTCGAAATCAAGCATTTTACAGCAGGTTGGAGCAGCCTGTATCTCAGCACAGGAATAAGGTAGGGAAGAATTCAAATGCTCATTTTGACTGCCTCGAGAAGTTAGATCAGATGGCAAATTGGATTTGGTGCTAGGTCTTTCCCTTTAGGTTTTACCCCAACAATGTTTTCATTAGTTTCGCTCACTCTCGAAATCAAGCATTTTACAGCAGGTTGGAGCAGCCTGTATCTCAGCACAGGAATAAGGTAGGGAAGAATTCTAAGGATCATTTTGACTGCCTCCAGAAGTTAGATCAGATGGCAAATTGGATTTGGTGCTAGGTCTTTCCCTTTAGGTTTTACCCCAACAATGTTTTCATTAGTTTCGCTCACTCTCGAAATCAAGCATTTTACAGCAGGTTGGAGCAGCCTGTATCTCAGCACAGGAATAAGGTAGGGAAGAATTCTAAGGATCATTTTGCCTGCCTCCAGAAGTTAGATCAGATGGCAAATTGGATTTGGTGCTAGGTCTTTCCCTTTAGGTTTTACCCCAACAATGTTTTCATTAGTTTCGCTCACTCTCGAAATCAAGCATTTTACAGCAGGTTGGAGCAGCCTGTATCTCAGCACAGGAATAAGGTAGGGAAGAATTCAAATGCTCATTTTGACTGCCTCCAGAAGTTAGATCAGATGGCAAATTGGATTTGGTGCTAGGTCTTTCCCTTTAGGTTTTACCCCAACAATGTTTTCATTAGTTTCGCTCACTCTCGAAATCAAGCATTTTACAGCAGGTTGGAGCAGCCTGTATCTCAGCACAGGAATAAGGTAGGGAAGAATTCAAATGCTCATTTTGACTGCCTCCAGAAGTTAGATCAGATGGCAAATTGGATTTGGTGCTAGGTCTTTCCCTTTAGGTTTTACCCCAACAATGTTTTCATTAGTTTCGCTCACTCTCGAAATCAAGCATTTTACAGCAGGTTGGAGCAGCCTGTATCTCAGCACAGGAATAAGGTAGGGAAGAATTCAAATGCTCATTTTGACTGCCTCCAGAAGTTAGATCAGATGGCAAATTGGATTTGGTGCTAGGTCTTTCCCTTTAGGTTTTACCCCAACAATGTTTTCATTAGTTTCGCTCACTCTCGAAATCAAGCATTTTACAGCAGGTTGGAGCAGCCTGTATCTCAGCACAGGAATAAGGTAGGGAAGAATTCAAAGACTCATTTTGACTGCCTCCAGAAGTTAGATCAGATGGCAAATTGGATTTGGTGCTAGGTCTTTCCCTTTAGGTTTTACCCCAACAATGTTTTCATTAGTTTCGCTCACTCTCGAAATCAAGCATTTTACAGCAGGTTGGAGCAGCCTGTATCTCAGCACAGGAATAAGGTAGGGAAGAATTCTAAGGATCATTTTGACTGCCTCCAGAAGTTAGATCAGATGGCAAATTGGATTTGGTGCTAGGTCTTTCCCTTTAGGTTTTACCCCAACAATGTTTTCATTAGTTTCGCTCACTCTCGAAATCAAGCATTTTACAGCAGGTTGGAGCAGCCTGTATCTCAGCACAGGAATAAGGTAGGGAAGAATTCTAAGGATCATTTTGACTGCCTCCAGAAGTTAGATCAGATGGCAAATTGGATTTGGTGCTAGGTCTTTCCCTTTAGGTTTTACCCCAACAATGTTTTCATTAGTTTCGCTCACTCTCGAAATCAAGCATTTTACAGCAGGTTGGAGCAGCCTGTATCTCAGCACAGGAATAAGGTAGGGAAGAATTCTAAGGATCATTTTGACTGCCTCCAGAAGTTAGATCAGATGGCAAATTGGATTTGGTGCTAGGTCTTTCCCTTTAGGTTTTACCCCAACAATGTTTTCATTAGTTTCGCTCACTCTCGAAATCAAGCATTTTACAGCAGGTTGGAGCAGCCTGTATCTCAGCACAGGAATAAGGTAGGGAAGAATTCTAAGGCTCATTTTGACTGCCTCCAGAAGTTAGATCAGATGGCAAATTGGATTTGGTGCTAGGTCTTTCCCTTTAGGTTTTACCCCAACAATGTTTTCATTAGTTTCGCTCACTCTCGAAATCAAGCATTTTACAGCAGGTTGGAGCAGCCTGTATCTCAGCACAGGAATAAGGTAGGGAAGAATTCAAATGCTCATTTTGACTGCCTCCAGAAGATAGATCAGATGGCAAATTGGATTTGGTGCTAGGTCTTTCCCTTTAGGTTTTACCCCAACAATGTTTTCATTAGTTTCGCTCACTCTCGAAATCAAGCATTTTACAGCAGGTTGGAGCAGCCTGTATCTCAGCACAGGAATAAGGTAGGGAAGAATTCTAAGGATCATTTTGACTGCCTCCAGAAGTTAGATCAGATGGCAAATTGGATTTGGTGCTAGGTCTTTCCCTTTAGGTTTTACCCCAACAATGTTTTCATTAGTTTCGCTCACTCTCGAAATCAAGCATTTTACAGCAGGTTGGAGCAGCCTGTATCTCAGCACAGGAATAAGGTAGGGAAGAATTCTAAGGCTCATTTTGACTGCCTCCAGAAGTTAGATCAGATGGCAAATTGGATTTGGTGCTAGGTCTTTCCCTTTAGGTTTTACCCCAACAATGTTTTCATTAGTTTCGCTCACTCTCGAAATCAAGCATTTTACAGCAGGTTGGAGCAGCCTGTATCTCAGCACAGGAATAAGGTAGGGAAGAATTCTAAGGATCATTTTGACTGCCTCCAGAAGTTAGATCAGATGGCAAATTGGATTTGGGGCTAGGTCTTTCCCTTTAGGTTTTACCCCCAACAATGTTTTCATTAGTTTCGCTCACTCTCGAAATCAAGCATTTTACAGCAGGTTGGAGCAGCCTGTATCTCAGCACAGGAATAAGGTAGGGAAGAATTCTAAGGATCATTTTGACTGCCTCCAGAAGTTAGATCAGATGGCAAATTGGATTTGGTGCTAGGTCTTTCCCTTTAGGTTTTACCCCAACAATGTTTTCATTAGTTTCGCTCACTCTCGAAATCAAGCATTTTACAGGAGGTTGGAGCAGCCTGTATCTCAGCACAGGAATAAGGTAGGGAAGAATTCTAAGGATCATTTTGCCTGCCTCCAGAAGTTAGATCAGATGGCAAATTGGATTTGGTGCTAGGTCTTTCCCTTTAGGTTTTACCCCAACAATGTTTTCATTAGTTTCGCTCACTCTCGAAATCAAGCATTTTACAGCAGGTTGGAGCAGCCTGTATCTCAGCACAGGAATAAGGTAGGGAAGAATTCAAATGCTCATTTTGACTGCCTCCAGAAGTTAGATCAGATGGCAAATTGGATTTGGTGCTAGGTCTTTCCCTTTAGGTTTTACCCCAACAATGTTTTCATTAGTTTCGCTCACTCTCGAAATCAAGCATTTTACAGCAGGTTGGAGCAGCCTGTATCTCAGCACAGGAATAAGGTAGGGAAGAATTCAAATGCTCATTTTGACTGCCTCCAGAAGTTAGATCAGATGGGAAATTGGATTTGGTGCTAGGTCTTTCCCTTTAGGTTTTACCCCAACAATGTTTTCATTAGTTTCGCTCACTCTCGAAATCAAGCATTTTACAGCAGGTTGGAGCAGCCTGTATCTCAGCACAGGAATAAGGTAGGGAAGAATTCAAAGGCTCATTTTGACTGCCTCCAGAAGTTAGATCAGATGGCAAATTGGATTTGGTGCTAGGTCTTTCCCTTTAGGTTTTACCCCAACAATGTTTTCATTAGTTTCGCTCACTCTCGAAATCAAGCATTTTACAGCAGATTGGAGCAGCCTGTATCTCAGCACAGGAATAAGGTAGGGAAGAATTCAAAGGCTCATTTTGACTGCCTCCAGAAGTTAGATCAGATGGCAAATTGGATTTGGTGCTAGGTCTTTCCCTTTAGGTTTTACCCCAACAATGTTTTCATTAGTTTCGCTCACTCTCGAAATCAAGCATTTTACAGCAGGTTGGAGCAGCCTGTATCTCAGCACAGGAATAAGGTAGGGAAGAATTCTAAGGATCATTTTGACTGCCTCCAGAAGTTAGATCAGATGGCAAATTGGATTTGGTGCTAGGTCTTTCCCTTTAGGTTTTACCCCAACAATGTTTTCATTAGTTTCGCTCACTCTCGAAATCAAGCATTTTACAGCAGGTTGGAGCAGCCTGTATCTCAGCACAGGAATAAGGTAGGGAAGAATTCTAAGGCTCATTTTGACTGCCTCCAGAAGTTAGATCAGATGGCAAATTGGATTTGGTGCTAGGTCTTTCCCTTTAGGTTTTACCCCAACAATGTTTTCATTAGTTTCGCTCACTCTCGAAATCAAGCATTTTACAGCAGGTTGGAGCAGCCTGTATCTCAGCACAGGAATAAGGTAGGGAAGAATTCTAAGGCTCATTTTGACTGCCTCCAGAAGTTAGATCAGATGGCAAATTGGATTTGGTGCTAGGTCTTTCCCTTTAGGTTTTACCCCAACAATGTTTTCATTAGTTTCGCTCACTCTCGAAATCAAGCATTTTACAGCAGGTTGGAGCAGCCTGTATCTCAGCACAGGAATAAGGTAGGGAAGAATTCTAAGGATCATTTTGACTGCCTCCAGAAGTTAGATCAGATGGCAAATTGGATTTGGTGCTAGGTCTTTCCCTTTAGGTTTTACCCCAACAATGTTTTCATTAGTTTCGCTCACTCTCGAAATCAAGCATTTTACAGCAGGTTGGAGCAGCCTGTATCTCAGCACAGGAATAAGGTAGGGAAGAATTGAAAGGCTCATTTTGACTGCCTCCAGAAGTTAGATCAGATGGCAAATTGGATTTGGTGCTAGGTCTTTCCCTTTAGGTTTTACCCCAACAATGTTTTCATTAGTTTCGCTCACTCTCGAAATCAAGCATTTTACAGCAGGTTGGAGCAGCCTGTATCTCAGCACAGGAATAAGGTAGGGAAGAATTCTAAGGATCATTTTGACTGCCTCCAGAAGTTAGATCAGATGGCAAATTGGATTTGGTGCTAGGTCTTTCCCTTTAGGTTTTACCCCAACAATGTTTTCATTAGTTTCGCTCACTCTCGAAATCAAGCATTTTACAGCAGGTTGGAGCAGCCTGTATCTCAGCACAGGAATAAGGTAGGGAAGAATTCTAAGGCTCATTTTGACTGCCTCCAGAAGTTAGATCAGATGGCAAATTGGATTTGGTGCTAGGTCTTTCCCTTTAGGTTTTACCCCAACAATGTTTTCATTAGTTTCGCTCACTCTCGAAATCAAGCATTTTACAGCAGGTTGGAGCAGCCTGTATCTCAGCACAGGAATAAGGTAGGGAAGAATTCTAAGGCTCATTTTGACTGCCTCCAGAAGTTAGATCAGATGGCAAATTGGATTTGGTGCTAGGTCTTTCCCTTTAGGTTTTACCCCAACAATGTTTTCATTAGTTTCGCTCACTCTCGAAATCAAGCATTTTACAGCAGGTTGGAGCAGCCTGTATCTCAGCACAGGAATAAGGTAGGGAAGAATTCTAAGGATCATTTTGCCTGCCTCCAGAAGTTAGATCAGATGGCAAATTGGATTTGGTGCTAGGTCTTTCCCTTTAGGTTTTACCCCAACAATGTTTTCATTAGTTTCGCTCACTCTCGAAATCAAGCATTTTACAGCAGGTTGGAGCAGCCTGTATCTCAGCACAGGAATAAGGTAGGGAAGAATTCAAATGCTCATTTTGACTGCCTCCAGAAGTTAGATCAGATGGCAAATTGGATTTGGTGCTAGGTCTTTCCCTTTAGGTTTTACCCCAACAATGTTTTCATTAGTTTCGCTCACTCTCGAAATCAAGCATTTTACAGCAGGTTGGAGCAGCCTGTATCTCAGCACAGGAATAAGGTAGGGAAGAATTCAAATGCTCATTTTGACTGCCTCCAGAAGTTAGATCAGATGGCAAATTGGATTTGGTGCTAGGTCTTTCCCTTTAGGTTTTACCCCAACAATGTTTTCATTAGTTTCGCTCACTCTCGAAATCAAGCATTTTACAGCAGGTTGGAGCAGCCTGTATCTCAGCACAGGAATAAGGTAGGGAAGAATTCTAAGGCTCATTTTGACTGCCTCCAGAAGTTAGATCAGATGGCAAATTGGATTTGGTGCTAGGTCTTTCCCTTTAGGTTTTACCCCAACAATGTTTTCATTAGTTTCGCTCACTCTCGAAATCAAGCATTTTACAGCAGGTTGGAGCAGCCTGTATCTCAGCACAGGAATAAGGTAGGGAAGAATTCTAAGGCTCATTTTGACTGCCTCCAGAAGTTAGATCAGATGGCAAATTGGATTTGGTGCTAGGTCTTTCCCTTTAGGTTTTACCCCAACAATGTTTTCATTAGTTTCGCTCACTCTCGAAATCAAGCATTTTACAGCAGGTTGGAGCAGCCTGTATCTCAGCACAGGAATAAGGTAGGGAAGAATTGAAAGGCTCATTTTGACTGCCTCCAGAAGTTAGATCAGATGGCAAATTGGATTTGGTGCTAGGTCTTTCCCTTTAGGTTTTACCCCAACAATGTTTTCATTAGTTTCGCTCACTCTCGAAATCAAGCATTTTACAGCAGGTTGGAGCAGCCTGTATCTCAGCACAGGAATAAGGTAGGGAAGAATTCTAAGGATCATTTTGACTGCCTCCAGAAGTTAGATCAGATGGCAAATTGGATTTGGTGCTAGGTCTTTCCCTTTAGGTTTTACCCCAACAATGTTTTCATTAGTTTCGCTCACTCTCGAAATCAAGCATTTTACAGCAGGTTGGAGCAGCCTGTATCTCAGCACAGGAATAAGGTAGGGAAGAATTCAAAGGCTCATTTTGACTGCCTCCAGAAGTTAGATCAGATGGCAAATTGGATTTGGTGCTAGGTCTTTCCCTTTAGGTTTTGCCCCAACAATGTTTTCATTAGTTTCGCTCACTCTCGAAATCAAGCATTTTACAGCAGGTTGGAGCAGCCTGTATCTCAGCACAGGAATAAGGTAGGGAAGAATTCTAAGGCTCATTTTGACTGCCTCCAGAAGTTAGATCAGATGGCAAATTGGATTTGGTGCTAGGTCTTTCCCTTTAGGTTTTACCCCAACAATGTTTTCATTAGTTTCGCTCACTCTCGAAATCAAGCATTTTACAGCAGGTTGGAGCAGCCTGTATCTCAGCACAGGAATAAGGTAGGGAAGAATTCAAATGCTCATTTTGACTGCCTCCAGAAGTTAGATCAGATGGCAAATTGGATTTGGTGCTAGGTCTTTCCCTTTAGGTTTTACCCCAACAATGTTTTCATTAGTTTCGCTCACTCTCGAAATCAAGCATTTTACAGCAGGTTGGAGCAGCCTGTATCTCAGCACAGGAATAAGGTAGGGAAGAATTCTAAGGCTCATTTTGACTGCCTCCAGAAGTTAGATCAGATGGCAAATTGGATTTGGTGCTAGGTCTTTCCCTTTAGGTTTTACCCCAACAATGTTTTCATTAGTTTCGCTCACTCTCGAAATCAAGCATTTTACAGCAGGTTGGAGCAGCCTGTATCTCAGCACAGGAATAAGGTAGGGAAGAATTCTAAGGATCATTTTGACTGCCTCCAGAAGTTAGATCAGATGGCAAATTGGATTTGGTGCTAGGTCTTTCCCTTTAGGTTTTACCCCAACAATGTTTTCATTAGTTTCGCTCACTCTCGAAATCAAGCATTTTACAGCAGGTTGGAGCAGCCTGTATCTCAGCACAGGAATAAGGTAGGGAAGAATTCTAAGGATCATTTTGACTGCCTCCAGAAGTTAGATCAGATGGCAAATTGGATTTGGTGCTAGGTCTTTCCCTTTAGGTTTTACCCCAACAATGTTTTCATTAGTTTCGCTCACTCTCGAAATCAAGCATTTTACAGCAGGTTGGAGCAGCCTGTATCTCAGCACAGGAATAAGGTAGGGAAGAATTCTAAGGATCATTTTGACTGCCTCCAGAAGTTAGATCAGATGGCAAATTGGATTTGGTGCTAGGTCTTTCCCTTTAGGTTTTACCCCAACAATGTTTTCATTAGTTTCGCTCACTCTCGAAATCAAGCATTTTACAGCAGGTTGGAGCAGCCTGTATCTCAGCACAGGAATAGGGTAGGGAAGAATTCTAAGGCTCATTTTGACTGCCTCCAGAAGTTAGATCAGATGGCAAATTGGATTTGGTGCTAGGTCTTTCCCTTTAGGTTTTACCCCAACAATGTTTTCATTAGTTTCGCTCACTCTCGAAATCAAGCATTTTACAGCAGGTTGGAGCAGCCTGTATCTCAGCACAGGAATAAGGTAGGGAAGAATTCTAAGGCTCATTTTGACTGCCTCCAGAAGTTAGATCAGATGGCAAATTGGATTTGGTGCTAGGTCTTTCCCTTTAGGTTTTACCCCAACAATGTTTTCATTAGTTTCGCTCACTCTCGAAATCAAGCATTTTACAGCAGGTTGGAGCAGCCTGTATCTCAGCACAGGAATAAGGTAGGGAAGAATTCTAAGGCTCATTTTGACTGCCTCCAGAAGTTAGATCAGATGGCAAATTGAATTTGGTGCTAGGTCTTTCCCTTTAGGTTTTACCCCAACAATGTTTTCATTAGTTTCGCTCACTCTCGAAATCAAGCATTTTACAGCAGGTTGGAGCAGCCTGTATCTCAGCACAGGAATAAGGTAGGGAAGAATTCTAAGGATCTTTTTGACTACCTCCAGAAGTTAGATCAGATGGCAAATTGGATTTGGTGCTAGGTCTTTCCCTTTAGGTTTTACCCCAACAATGTTTTCATTAGTTTCGCTCACTCTCGAAATCAAGCATTTTACAGCAGGTTGGAGCAGCCTGTATCTCAGCACAGGAATAAGGTAGGGAAGAATTCTAAGGCTCATTTTGACTGCCTCCAGAAGTTAGATCAGATGGCAAATTGGATTTGGTGCTAGGTCTTTCCCTTTAGGTTTTACCCCAACAATGTTTTCATTAGTTTCGCTCACTCTCGAAATCAAGCATTTTACAGCAGGTTGGAGCAGCCTGTATCTCAGCACAGGAATAAGGTAGGGAAGAATTCTAAGGCTCATTTTGACTGCCTCCAGAAGTTAGATCAGATGGCAAATTGGATTTGGTGCTAGGTCTTTCCCTTTAGGTTTTACCCCAACAATGTTTTCATTAGTTTCGCTCACTCTCGAAATCAAGCATTTTACAGCAGGTTGGAGCAGCCTGTATCTCAGCACAGGAATAAGGTAGGGAAGAATTCTAAGGCTCATTTTGACTGCCTCCAGAAGTTAGATCAGATGGCAAATTGGATTTGGTGCTAGGTCTTTCCCTTTAGGTTTTACCCCAACAATGTTTTCATTAGTTTCGCTCACTCTCGAAATCAAGCATTTTACAGCAGGTTGGAGCAGCCTGTATCTCAGCACAGGAATAAGGTAGGGAAGAATTCTAAGGCTCATTTTGACTGCCTCCAGAAGTTAGATCAGATGGCAAATTGGATTTGGTGCTAGGTCTTTCCCTTTAGGTTTTACCCCAACAATGTTTTCATTAGTTTCGCTCACTCTCGAAATCAAGCATTTTACAGCAGGTTGGAGCAGCCTGTATCTCAGCACAGGAATAAGGTAGGGAAGAATTCTAAGGCTCATTTTGACTGCCTCCAGACGTTAGATCAGATGGCAAATTGGATTTGGTGCTAGGTCTTTCCCTTTAGGTTTTACCCCAACAATGTTTTCATTAGTTTCGCTCACTCTCGAAATCAAGCATTTTACAGCAGGTTGGAGCAGCCTGTATCTCAGCACAGGAATAAGGTAGGGAAGAATTCTAAGGATCATTTTGACTGCCTCCAGAAGTTAGATCAGATGGCAAATTGGATTTGGTGCTAG
This sequence comes from Melanerpes formicivorus, assembly GCF_026170545.1. Lineage (NCBI taxonomy): Eukaryota > Metazoa > Chordata > Aves > Piciformes > Picidae > Melanerpes > Melanerpes formicivorus. The sequence continues at coordinate 29,196 of NW_027143736.1, forward strand.
GTCTTTCCCTTTAGGTTTTACCCCAACAATGTTTTCATTAGTTTCGCTCACTCTCGAAATCAAGCATTTTACAGCAGGTTGGAGCAGCCTGTATCTCAGCACAGGAATAAGGTAGGGAAGAATTCTAAGGCTCATTTTGACTGCCTCCAGAAGTTAGATCAGATGGCAAATTGGATTTGGTGCTAGGTCTTTCCCTTTAGGTTTTACCCCAACAATGTTTTCATTAGTTTCGCTCACTCTCGAAATCAAGCATTTTACAGCAGGTTGGAGCAGCCTGTATCTCAGCACAGGAATAAGGTAGGGAAGAATTCAAATGCTCATTTTGACTGCCTCCAGAAGTTAGATCAGATGGCAAATTGGATTTGGTGCTAGGTCTTTCCCTTTAGGTTTTACCCCAACAATGTTTTCATTAGTTTCGCTCACTCTCGAAATCAAGCATTTTACAGCAGGTTGGAGCAGCCTGTATCTCAGCACAGGAATAAGGTAGGGAAGAAGTCTAAGGCTCATTTTGACTGCCTCCAGAAGTTAGATCAGATGGCAAATTGGATTTGGTGCTAGGTCTTTCCCTTTAGGTTTTACCCCAACAATGTTTTCATTAGTTTCGCTCACTCTCGAAATCAAGCATTTTACAGCAGGTTGGAGCAGCCTGTATCTCAGCACAGGAATAAGGTAGGGAAGAATTCTAAGGCTCATTTTGACTGCCTCCAGAAGTTAGATCAGATGGCAAATTGGATTTGGTGCTAGGTCTTTCCCTTTAGGTTTTACCCCAACAATGTTTTCATTAGTTTCGCTCACTCTCGAAATCAAGCATTTTACAGCAGGTTGGAGCAGCCTGTATCTCAGCACAGGAATAAGGTAGGGAAGAATTCTAAGGCTCATTTTGACTGCCTCCAGAAGTTAGATCAGATGGCAAATTGGATTTGGTGCTAGGTCTTTCCCTTTAGGTTTTACCCCAACAATGTTTTCATTAGTTTCGCTCACTCTCGAAATCAAGCATTTTACAGCAGGTTGGAGCAGCCTGTATCTCAGCACAGGAATAAGGTAGGGAAGAATTCTAAGGCTCATTTTGACTGCCTCCAGAAGTTAGATCAGATGGCAAATTGGATTTGGTGCTAGGTCTTTCCCTTTAGGTTTTACCCCAACAATGTTTTCATTAGTTTCGCTCACTCTCGAAATCAAGCATTTTACAGCAGGTTGGAGCAGCCTGTATCTCAGCACAGGAATAAGGTAGGGAAGAATTCAAAGGCTCATTTTGACTGCCTCCAGAAGTTAGATCAGATGGCAAATTGGATTTGGTGCTAGGTCTTTCCCTTTAGGTTTTACCCCAACAATGTTTTCATTAGTTTCGCTCACTCTCGAAATCAAGCATTTTACAGCAGGTTGGAGCAGCCTGTATCTCAGCACAGGAATAACGTAAGGAAGAATTCTAAGGATCATTTTGACTGCCTCCAGAAGTTAGATCAGATGGCAAATTGGATTTGGTGCTAGGTCTTTCCCTTTAGGTTTTACCCCAACAATGTTTTCATTAGTTTCGCTCACTCTCGAAATCAAGCATTTTACAGCAGGTTGGAGCAGCCTGTATCTCAGCACAGGAATAAGGTAGGGAAGAATTCTAAGGCTCATTTTGACTGCCTCCAGAAGTTAGATCAGATGGCAAATTGGATTTGGTGCTAGGTCTTTCCCTTTAGGTTTTACCCCAACAATGTTTTCATTAGTTTCGCTCACTCTCGAAATCAAGCATTTTACAGCAGGTTGGAGCAGCCTGTATCTCAGCACAGGAATAAGGTAGGGAAGAATTCTAAGGATCATTTTGACTGCCTCCAGAAGTTAGATCAGATGGCAAATTGGATTTGGTGCTAGGTCTTTCCCTTTAGGTTTTACCCCAACAATGTTTTCATTAGTTTCGCTCACTCTCGAAATCAAGCATTTTACAGCAGGTTGGAGCAGCCTGTATCTCAGCACAGGAATAAGGTAGGGAAGAATTCTAAGGCTCATTTTGACTGCCTCCAGAAGTTAGATCAGATGGCAAATTGGATTTGGTGCTAGGTCTTTCCCTTTAGGTTTTACCCCAACAATGTTTTCATTAGTTTCGCTCACTCTCGAAATCAAGCATTTTACAGCAGGTTGGAGCAGCCTGTATCTCAGCACAGGAATAAGGTAGGGAAGAATTCTAAGGCTCATTTTGACTGCCTCCAGAAGTTAGATCAGATGGCAAATTGGATTTGGTGCTAGGTCTTTCCCTTTAGGTTTTACCCCAACAATGTTTTCATTAGTTTCACTCACTCTCGAAATCAAGCATTTTACAGCAGGTTGGAGCAGCCTGTATCTCAGCACAGGAATAAGGTAGGGAAGAATTCTAAGGCTCATTTTGACTGCCTCCAGAAGTTAGATCAGATGGCAAATTGGATTTGGTGCTAGGTCTTTCCCTTTAGGTTTTACCCCAACAATGTTTTCATTAGTTTCGCTCACTCTCGAAATCAAGCATTTTACAGCAGGTTGGAGCAGCCTGTATCTCAGCACAGGAATAAGGTAGGGAAGAATTCTAAGGCTCATTTTGACTGCCTCCAGAAGTTAGATCAGATGGCAAATTGGATTTGGTGCTAGGTCTTTCCCTTTAGGTTTTACCCCAACAATGTTTTCATTAGTTTCGCTCACTCTCGAAATCAAGCATTTTACAGCAGGTTGGAGCAGCCTGTATCTCAGCACAGGAATAAGGTAGGGAAGAATTCTAAGGCTCATTTTGACTGCCTCCAGAAGTTAGATCAGATGGCAAATTGGATTTGGTGCTAGGTCTTTCCCTTTAGGTTTTACCCCAACAATGTTTTCATTAGTTTCGCTCACTCTCGCAATCAAGCATTTTACAGCAGGTTGGAGCAGCCTGTATCTCAGCACAGGAATAAGGTAGGGAAGAATTCTAAGGCTCATTTTGACTGCCTCCAGAAGTTAGATCAGATGGCAAATTGGATTTGGTGCTAGGTCTTTCCCTTTAGGTTTTACCCCAACAATGTTTTCATTAGTTTCGCTCACTCTCGAAATCAAGCATTTTACAGCAGGTTGGAGCAGCCTGTATCTCAGCACAGGAATAAGGTAGGGAAGAATTCTAAGGCTCATTTTGACTGCCTCCAGAAGTTAGATCAGATGGCAAATTGGATTTGGTGCTAGGTCTTTCCCTTTAGGTTTTACCCCAACAATGTTTTCATTAGTTTCGCTCACTCTCGAAATCAAGCATTTTACAGCAGGTTGGAGCAGCCTGTATCTCAGCACAGGAATAAGGTAGGGAAGAATTCTAAGGATCATTTTGACTGCCTCCAGAAGTTAGATCAGATGGCAAATTGGATTTGGTGCTAGGTCTTTCCCTTTAGGTTTTACCCCAACAATGTTTTCATTAGTTTCGCTCACTCTCGAAATCAAGCATTTTACAGCAGGTTGGAGCAGCCTGTATCTCAGCACAGGAATAAGGTAGGGAAGAATTCAAAGGATCATTTTGACTGCCTCCAGAAGTTAGATCAGATGGCAAATTGGATTTGGTGCTAGGTCTTTCCTTTTAATTTTTACCCCAACAATGTTTTCATTAGTTTCGCTCACTCTCGAAATCAAGCATTTTACAGCAGGTTGGAGCAGCCTGTATCTCAGCACAGGAATAAGGTAGGGAAGAATTCTAAGGCTCATTTTGACTGCCTCCAGAAGTTAGATCAGATGGCAAATTGGATTTGGTGCTAGGTCTTTCCCTTTAGGTTTTACCCCAACAATGTTTTCATTAGTTTCGCTCACTCTCGAAATCAAGCATTTTACAGCAGGTTGGAGCAGCCTGTATCTCAGCACAGGAATAAGGTAGGGAAGAATTCTAAGGCTCATTTTGACTGCCTCCAGAAGTTAGATCAGATGGCAAATTGGATTTGGTGCTAGGTCTTTCCCTTTAGGTTTTACCCCAACAATGTTTTCATTAGTTTCGCTCACTCTCGAAATCAAGCATTTTACAGCAGGTTGGAGCAGCCTGTATCTCAGCACAGGAATAAGGTAGGGAAGAATTCTAAGGATCATTTTGACTGCCTCCAGAAGTTAGATCAGATGGCAAATTGGATTTGGTGCTAGGTCTTTCCCTTTAGGTTTTACCCCAACAATGTTTTCATTAGTTTCGCTCACTCTCGAAATCAAGCATTTTACAGCAGGTTGGAGCAGCCTGTATCTCAGCACAGGAATAAGGTAGGGAAGAATTCTAAGGCTCGTTTTGACTGCCTCCAGAAGTTAGATCAGATGGCAAATTGGATTTGGTGCTAGGTCTTTCCCTTTAGGTTTTACCCCAACAATGTTTTCATTAGTTTCGCTCACTCTCGAAATCAAGCATTTTACAGCAGGTTGGAGCAGCCTGTATCTCAGCACAGGAATAAGGTAGGGAAGAATTCTAAGGCTCATTTTGACTGCCTCCAGAAGTTAGATCAGATGGCAAATTGGATTTGGTGCTAGGTCTTTCCCTTTAGGTTTTACCCCAACAATGTTTTCATTAGTTTCGCTCACTCTCGAAATCAAGCATTTTACAGCAGGTTGGAGCAGCCTGTATCTCAGCACAGGAATAAGGTAGGGAAGAATTCTAAGGCTCATTTTGACTGCCTCCAGAAGTTAGATCAGATGGCAAATTGGATTTGGTGCTAGGTCTTTCCCTTTAGGTTTTACCCCAACAATGTTTTCATTAGTTTCGCTCACTCTCGAAATCAAGCATTTTACAGCAGGTTGGAGCAGCCTGTATCTCAGCACAGGAATAAGGTAGGGAAGAATTCTAAGGCTCATTTTGACTGCCTCCAGAAGTTAGATCAGATGGCAAATTGGATTTGGTGCTAGGTCTTTCCCTTTAGGTTTTACCCCAACAATGTTTTCATTAGTTTCGCTCACTCTCGAAATCAAGCATTTTACAGCAGGTTGGAGCAGCCTGTATCTCAGCACAGGAATAAGGTAGGAAAGAATTCTAAGGCTCATTTTGACTGCCTCCAGAAGTTAGATCAGATGGCAAATTGGATTTGGTGCTAGGTCTTTCCCTTTAGGTTTTACCCCAACAATGTTTTCATTAGTTTTGCTCACTCTCGAAATCAAGCATTTTACAGCAGGTTGGAGCAGCCTGTATCTCAGCACAGGAATAAGGTAGGGAAGAATTCAAATGCTCATTTTGACTGCCTCCAGAAGTTAGATCAGATGGCAAATTGGATTTGGTGCTAGGTCTTTCCTTTTAATTTTTACCCCAACAATGTTTTCATTAGTTTCGCTCACTCTCGAAATCAAGCATTTTACAGCAGGTTGGAGCAGCCTGTATCTCAGCACAGGAATAAGGTAGGGAAGAATTCAAATGCTCATTTTGACTGCCTCCAGAAGTTAGATCAGATGGCAAATTGGATTTGGTGCTAGGTCTTTCCCTTTAGGTTTTACCCCAACAATGTTTTCATTAGTTTCGCTCACTCTCGAAATCAAGCATTTTACAGCAGGTTGGAGCAGCCTGTATCTCAGCACAGGAATAAGGTAGGGAAGAATTCTAAGGCTCATTTTGACTGCCTCCAGAAGTTAGATCAGATGGCAAATTGGATTTGGTGCTAGGTCTTTCCCTTTAGGTTTTACCCCAACAATGTTTTCATTAGTTTCGCTCACTCTCGAAATCAAGCATTTTACAGCAGGTTGGAGCAGCCTGTATCTCAGCACAGGAATAAGGTAGGGAAGAATTCTAAGGATCATTTTGACTGCCTCCAGAAGTTAGATCAGATGGCAAATTGGATTTGGTGCTAGGTCTTTCCCTTTAGGTTTTACCCCAACAATGTTTTCATTAGTTTCGCTCACTCTCGAAATCAAGCATTTTACAGCAGGTTGGAGCAGCCTGTATCTCAGCACAGGAATAAGGTAGGGAAGAATTCTAAGGCTCGTTTTGACTGCCTCCAGAAGTTAGATCAGATGGCAAATTGGATTTGGTGCTAGGTCTTTCCCTTTAGGTTTTACCCCAACAATGTTTTCATTAGTTTCGCTCACTCTCGAAATCAAGCATTTTACAGCAGGTTGGAGCAGCCTGTATCTCAGCACAGGAATAAGGTAGGGAAGAATTCTAAGGCTCATTTTGACTGCCTCCAGAAGTTAGATCAGATGGCAAATTGGATTTGGTGCTAGGTCTTTCCCTTTAGGTTTTACCCCAACAATGTTTTCATTAGTTTCGCTCACTCTCGAAATCAAGCATTTTACAGCAGGTTGGAGCAGCCTGTATCTCAGCACAGGAATAAGGTAGGGAAGAATTCTAAGGATCATTTTGACTGCCTCCAGAAGTTAGATCAGATGGCAAATTGGATTTGGTGCTAGGTCTTTCCCTTTAGGTTTTACCCCAACAATGTTTTCATTAGTTTCGCTCACTCTCGAAATCAAGCATTTTACAGCAGGTTGGAGCAGCCTGTATCTCAGCACAGGAATAAGGTAGGGAAGAATTCTAAGGCTCATTTTGACTGCCTCCAGAAGTTAGATCAGATGGCAAATTGGATTTGGTGCTAGGTCTTTCCCTTTAGGTTTTACCCCAACAATGTTTTCATTAGTTTCGCTCACTCTCGAAATCAAGCATTTTACAGCAGGTTGGAGCAGCCTGTATCTCAGCACAGGAATAAGGTAGGGAAGAATTCTAAGGCTCGTTTTGACTGCCTCCAGAAGTTAGATCAGATGGCAAATTGGATTTGGTGCTAGGTCTTTCCCTTTAGGTTTTACCCCAACAATGTTTTCATTAGTTTCGCTCACTCTCGAAATCAAGCATTTTACAGCAGGTTGGAGCAGCCTGTATCTCAGCACAGGAATAAGGTAGGGAAGAATTCAAATGCTCATTTTGACTGCCTCCAGAAGTTAGATCAGATGGCAAATTGGATTTGGTGCTAGGTCTTTCCCTTTAGGTTTTACCCCAACAATGTTTTCATTAGTTTCGCTCACTCTCGAAATCAAGCATTTTACAGCAGGTTGGAGCAGCCTGTATCTCAGCACAGGAATAAGGTAGGGAAGAATTCTAAGGCTCATTTTGACTGCCTCCAGAAGTTAGATCAGATGGCAAATTGGATTTGGTGCTAGGTCTTTCCCTTTAGGTTTTACCCCAACAATGTTTTCATTAGTTTCGCTCACTCTCGAAATCAAGCATTTTACAGCAGGTTGGAGCAGCCTGTATCTCAGCACAGGAATAAGGTAGGGAAGAATTCTAAGGCTCATTTTGACTGCCTCCAGAAGTTAGATCAGATGGCAAATTGGATTTGGTGCTAGGTCTTTCCCTTTAGGTTTTACCCCAACAATGTTTTCATTAGTTTCGCTCACTCTCGAAATCAAGCATTTTACAGCAGGTTGGAGCAGCCTGTATCTCAGCACAGGAATAAGGTAGGGAAGAATTCTAAGGCTCATTTTGACTGCCTCCAGAAGTTAGATCAGATGGCAAATTGGATTTGGTGCTAGGTCTTTCCCTTTAGGTTTTACCCCAACAATGTTTTCATTAGTTTCGCTCACTCTCGAAATCAAGCATTTTACAGCAGGTTGGAGCAGCCTGTATCTCAGCACAGGAATAAGGTAGGGAAGAATTCAAATGCTCATTTTGACTGCCTCCAGAAGTTAGATCAGATGGCAAATTGGATTTGGTGCTAGGTCTTTCCCTTTAGGTTTTACCCCAACAATGTTTTCATTAGTTTCGCTCACTCTCGAAATCAAGCATTTTACAGCAGGTTGGAGCAGCCTGTATCTCAGCACAGGAATAAGGTAGGGAAGAATTCTAAGGATCATTTTGACTGCCTCCAGAAGTTAGATCAGATGGCAAATTGGATTTGGTGCTAGGTCTTTCCCTTTAGGTTTTACCCCAACAATGTTTTCATTAGTTTCGCTCACTCTCGAAATCAAGCATTTTACAGCAGGTTGGAGCAGCCTGTATCTCAGCACAGGAATAAGGTAGGGAAGAATTCTAAGGCTCATTTTGACTGCCTCCAGAAGTTAGATCAGATGGCAAATTGGATTTGGTGCTAGGTCTTTCCCTTTAGGTTTTACCCCAACAATGTTTTCATTAGTTTCGCTCACTCTCGAAATCAAGCATTTTACAGCAGGTTGGAGCAGCCTGTATCTCAGCACAGGAATAAGGTAGGGAAGAATTCTAAGGCTCATTTTGACTGCCTCCAGAAGTTAGATCAGATGGCAAATTGGATTTGGTGCTAGGTCTTTCCCTTTAGGTTTTACCCCAACAATGTTTTCATTAGTTTCGCTCACTCTCGAAATCAAGCATTTTACAGCAGGTTGGAGCAGCCTGTATCTCAGCACAGGAATAAGGTAGGGAAGAATTCTAAGGCTCATTTTGACTGCCTCCAGAAGTTAGATCAGATGGCAAATTGGATTTGGTGCTAGGTCTTTCCCTTTAGGTTTTACCCCAACAATGTTTTCATTAGTTTCGCTCACTCTCGAAATCAAGCATTTTACAGCAGGTTGGAGCAGCCTGTATCTCAGCACAGGAATAAGGTAGGGAAGAATTCTAAGGCTCATTTTGACTGCCTCCAGAAGTTAGATCAGATGGCAAATTGGATTTGGTGCTAGGTCTTTCCCTTTAGGTTTTACCCCAACAATGTTTTCATTAGTTTCGCTCACTCTCGAAATCAAGCATTTTACAGCAGGTTGGAGCAGCCTGTATCTCAGCACAGGAATAAGGTAGGGAAGAATTCTAAGGCTCATTTTGACTGCCTCCAGAAGTTAGATCAGATGGCAAATTGGATTTGGTGCTAGGTCTTTCCCTTTAGGTTTTACCCCAACAATGTTTTCATTAGTTTCGCTCACTCTCGAAATCAAGCATTTTACAGCAGGTTGGAGCAGCCTGTATCTCAGCACAGGAATAAGGTAGGGAAGAATTCTAAGGATCATTTTGACTGCCTCCAGAAGTTAGATCAGATGGCAAATTGGATTTGGTGCTAGGTCTTTCCCTTTAGGTTTTACCCCAACAATGTTTTCATTAGTTTCGCTCACTCTCGAAATCAAGCATTTTACAGCAGGTTGGAGCAGCCTGTATCTCAGCACAGGAATAAGGTAGGGAAGAATTCTAAGGCTCATTTTGACTGCCTCCAGAAGTTAGATCAGATGGCAAATTGGATTTGGTGCTAGGTCTTTCCCTTTAGGTTTTACCCCAACAATGTTTTCATTAGTTTCGCTCACTCTCGAAATCAAGCATTTTACAGCAGGTTGGAGCAGCCTGTATCTCAGCACAGGAATAAGGTAGGGAAGAATTCTAAGGCTCATTTTGACTGCCTCCAGAAGTTAGATCAGATGGCAAATTGGATTTGGTGCTAGGTCTTTCCCTTTAGGTTTTACCCCAACAATGTTTTCATTAGTTTCGCTCACTCTCGAAATCAAGCATTTTACAGCAGGTTGGAGCAGCCTGTATCTCAGCACAGGAATAAGGTAGGGAAGAATTCTAAGGCTCGTTTTGACTGCCTCCAGAAGTTAGATCAGATGGCAAATTGGATTTGGTGCTAGGTCTTTCCCTTTAGGTTTTACCCCAACAATGTTTTCATTAGTTTCGCTCACTCTCGAAATCAAGCATTTTACAGCAGGTTGGAGCAGCCTGTATCTCAGCACAGGAATAAGGTAGGGAAGAATTCAAATGCTCATTTTGACTGCCTCCAGAAGTTAGATCAGATGGCAAATTGGATTTGGTGCTAGGTCTTTCCCTTTAGGTTTTACCCCAACAATGTTTTCATTAGTTTCGCTCACTCTCGAAATCAAGCATTTTACAGCAGGTTGGAGCAGCCTGTATCTCAGCACAGGAATAAGGTAGGGAAGAATTCTAAGGATAATTTTGACTGCCTCCAGAAGTTAGATCAGATGGCAAATTGGATTTGGTGCTAGGTCTTTCCCTTTAGGTTTTACCCCAACAATGTTTTCATTAGTTTCGCTCACTCTCGAAATCAAGCATTTTACAGCAGGTTGGAGCAGCCTGTATCTCAGCACAGGAATAAGGTAGGGAAGAATTCTAAGGCTCATTTTGACTGCCTCCAGAAGTTAGATCAGATGGCAAATTGGATTTGGTGCTAGGTCTTTCCCTTTAGGTTTTACCCCAACAATGTTTTCATTAGTTTCGCTCACTCTCGAAATCAAGCATTTTACAGCAGGTTGGAGCAGCCTGTATCTCAGCACAGGAATAAGGTAGGGAAGAATTCTAAGGATCATTTTGACTGCCTCCAGAAGTTAGATCAGATGGCAAATTGGATTTGGTGCTAGGTCTTTCCTTTTAATTTTTACCCCAACAATGTTTTCATTAGTTTCGCTCACTCTCGAAATCAAGCATTTTACAGCAGGTTGGAGCAGCCTGTATCTCAGCACAGGAATAAGGTAGGGAAGAATTCTAAGGCTCATTTTGACTGCCTCCAGAAGTTAGATCAGATGGCAAATTGGATTTGGTGCTAGGTCTTTCCCTTTAGGTTTTACCCCAACAATGTTTTCATTAGTTTCGCTCACTCTCGAAATCAAGCATTTTACAGCAGGTTGGAGCAGCCTGTATCTCAGCACAGGAATAAGGTAGGGAAGAATTCTAAGGCTCATTTTGACTGCCTCCAGAAGTTAGATCAGATGGCAAATTGGATTTGGTGCTAGGTCTTTCCCTTTAGGTTTTACCCCAACAATGTTTTCATTAGTTTCGCTCACTCTCGAAATCAAGCATTTTACAGCAGGTTGGAGCAGCCTGTATCTCAGCACAGGAATAAGGTAGGGAAGAATTCTAAGGCTCATTTTGACTGCCTCCAGAAGTTAGATCAGATGGCAAATTGGATTTGGTGCTAGGTCTTTCCCTTTAGGTTTTACCCCAACAATGTTTTCATTAGTTTCGCTCACTCTCGAAATCAAGCATTTTACAGCAGGTTGGAGCAGCCTGTATCTCAGCACAGGAATAAGGTAGGGAAGAATTCTAAGGCTCATTTTGACTGCCTCCAGAAGTTAGATCAGATGGCAAATTGGATTTGGTGCTAGGTCTTTCCCTTTAGGTTTTACCCCAACAATGTTTTCATTAGTTTCGCTCACTCTCGAAATCAAGCATTTTACAGCAGGTTGGAGCAGCCTGTATCTCAGCACAGGAATAAGGTAGGGAAGAATTCAAAGGCTCATTTTGACTGCCTCCAGAAGTTAGATCAGATGGCAAATTGGATTTGGTGCTAGGTCCTTTCCCTTTAGATTTTACCCCAACAATGTTTTCATTAGTTTCGCTCACTCTCGAAATCAAGCATTTTACAGCAGGTTGGAGCAGCCTGTATCTCAGCACAGGAATAAGGTAGGGAAGAATTCTAAGGCTCATTTTGACTGCCTCCAGAAGTTAGATCAGATGGCAAATTGGATTTGGTGCTAGGTCTTTCCCTTTAGGTTTTACCCCAACAATGTTTTCATTAGTTTCGCTCACTCTCGAAATCAAGCATTTTACAGCAGGTTGGAGCAGCCTGTATCTCAGCACAGGAATAAGGTAGGGAAGAATTCTAAGGCTCATTTTGACTGCCTCCAGAAGTTAGATCAGATGGCAAATTGGATTTGGTGCTAGGTCTTTCCCTTTAGGTTTTACCCCAACAATGTTTTCATTAGTTTCGCTCACTCTCGAAATCAAGCATTTTACAGCAGGTTGGAGCAGCCTGTATCTCAGCACAGGAATAAGGTAGGGAAGAATTCTAAGGCTCATTTTGACTGCCTCCAGAAGTTAGATCAGATGGCAAATTGGATTTGGTGCTAGGTCTTTCCCTTTAGGTTTTACCCCAACAATGTTTTCATTAGTTTTGCTCACTCTCGAAATCAAGCATTTTACAGCAGGTTGGAGCAGCCTGTATCTCAGCACAGGAATAAGGTAGGGAAGAATTCTAAGGCTCATTTTGACTGCCTCCAGAAGTTAGATCAGATGGCAAATTGGATTTGGTGCTAGGTCTTTCCCTTTAGGTTTTACCCCAACAATGTTTTCATTAGTTTCGCTCACTCTCGAAATCAAGCATTTTACAGCAGGTTGGAGCAGCCTGTATCTCAGCACAGGAATAAGGTAGGGAAGAATTCTAAGGCTCATTTTGACTGCCTCCAGAAGTTAGATCAGATGGCAAATTGGATTTGGTGCTAGGTCTTTCCCTTTAGGTTTTACCCCAACAATGTTTTCATTAGTTTCGCTCACTCTCGAAATCAAGCATTTTACAGCAGGTTGGAGCAGCCTGTATCTCAGCACAGGAATAAGGTAGGGAAGAATTCTAAGGCTCATTTTGACTGCCTCCAGAAGTTAGATCAGATGGCAAATTGGATTTGGTGCTAGGTCTTTCCCTTTAGGTTTTACCCCAACAATGTTTTCATTAGTTTCGCTCACTCTCGAAATCAAGCATTTTACAGCAGGTTGGAGCAGCCTGTATCTCAGCACAGGAATAAGGTAGGGAAGAATTCTAAGGCTCATTTTGAGTGCCTCCAGAAGTTAGATCAGATGGCAAATTGGATTTGGTGCTAGGTCTTTCCCTTTAGGTTTTACCCCAACAATGTTTTCATTAGTTTCGCTCACTCTCGAAATCAAGCATTTTACAGCAGGTTGGAGCAGCCTGTATCTCAGCACAGGAATAAGGTAGGGAAGAATTCTAAGGCTCATTTTGACTGCCTCCAGAAGTTAGATCAGATGGCAAATTGGATTTGGTGCTAGGTCTTTCCCTTTAGGTTTTACCCCAACAATGTTTTCATTAGTTTCGCTCACTCTCGAAATCAAGCATTTTACAGCAGGTTGGAGCAGCCTGTATCTCAGCACAGGAATAAGGTAGGGAAGAATTCTAAGGCTCATTTTGACTGCCTCCAGAAGTTAGATCAGATGGCAAATTGGATTTGGTGCTAGGTCTTTCCCTTTAGGTTTTACCCCAACAATGTTTTCATTAGTTTCGCTCACTCTCGCAATCAAGCATTTTACAGCAGGTTGGAGCAGCCTGTATCTCAGCACAGGAATAAGGTAGGGAAGAATTCTAAGGCTCATTTTGACTGCCTCCAGAAGTTAGATCAGATGGCAAATTGGATTTGGTGCTAGGTCTTTCCCTTTAGGTTTTACCCCAACAATGTTTTCATTAGTTTCGCTCACTCTCGAAATCAAGCATTTTACAGCAGGTTGGAGCAGCCTGTATCTCAGCACAGGAATAAGGTAGGGAAGAATTCTAAGGCTCATTTTGACTGCCTCCAGAAGTTAGATCAGATGGCAAATTGGATTTGGTGCTAGGTCTTTCCCTTTAGGTTTTACCCCAACAATGTTTTCATTAGTTTCGCTCACTCTCGAAATCAAGCATTTTACAGCAGGTTGGAGCAGCCTGTATCTCAGCACAGGAATAAGGTAGGGAAGAATTCTAAGGCTCATTTTGACTGCCTCCAGAAGTTAGATCAGATGGCAAATTGGATTTGGTGCTAGGTCTTTCCCTTTAGGTTTTACCCCAACAATGTTTTCATTAGTTTCGCTCACTCTCGAAATCAAGCATTTTACAGCAGGTTGGAGCAGCCTGTATCTCAGCACAGGAATAAGGTAGGGAAGAATTCTAAGGATCATTTTGACTGCCTCCAGAAGTTAGATCAGATGGCAAATTGGATTTGGTGCTAGGTCTTTCCTTTTAATTTTTACCCCAACAATGTTTTCATTAGTTTCGCTCACTCTCGAAATCAAGCATTTTACAGCAGGTTGGAGCAGCCTGTATCTCAGCACAGGAATAAGGTAGGGAAGAATTCTAAGGCTCATTTTGACTGCCTCCAGAAGTTAGATCAGATGGCAAATTGGATTTGGTGCTAGGTCTTTCCCTTTAGGTTTTACCCCAACAATGTTTTCATTAGTTTCGCTCACTCTCGAAATCAAGCATTTTACAGCAGGTTGGAGCAGCCTGTATCTCAGCACAGGAATAAGGTAGGGAAGAATTCTAAGGCTCATTTTGACTGCCTCCAGAAGTTAGATCAGATGGCAAATTGGATTTGGTGCTAGGTCTTTCCCTTTAGGTTTTACCCCAACAATGTTTTCATTAGTTTCGCTCACTCTCGAAATCAAGCATTTTACAGCAGGTTTGGAGCAGCCTGTATCTCAGCACAGGAATAAGGTAGGGAAGAATTCTAAGGCTCATTTTGACTGCCTCCAGAAGTTAGATCAGATGGCAAATTGGATTTGGTGCTAGGTCTTTCCCTTTAGGTTTTACCCCAACAATGTTTTCATTAGTTTCGCTCACTCTCGAAATCAAGCATTTTACAGCAGGTTGGAGCAGCCTGTATCTCAGCACAGGAATAAGGTAGGGAAGAATTCTAAGGCTCGTTTTGACTGCCTCCAGAAGTTAGATCAGATGGCAAATTGGATTTGGTGCTAGGTCTTTCCCTTTAGGTTTTACCCCAACAATGTTTTCATTAGTTTCGCTCACTCTCGAAATCAAGCATTTTACAGCAGGTTGGAGCAGCCTGTATCTCAGCACAGGAATAAGGTAGGGAAGAATTCTAAGGCTCATTTTGACTGCCTCCAGAAGTTAGATCAGATGGCAAATTGGATTTGGTGCTAGGTCTTTCCCTTTAGGTTTTACCCCAACAATGTTTTCATTAGTTTCGCTCACTCTCGAAATCAAGCATTTTACAGCAGGTTGGAGCAGCCTGTATCTCAGCACAGGAATAAGGTAGGGAAGAATTCTAAGGCTCATTTTGACTGCCTCCAGAAGTTAGATCAGATGGCAAATTGGATTTGGTGCTAGGTCTTTCCCTTTAGGTTTTACCCCAACAATGTTTTCATTAGTTTCGCTCACTCTCGAAATCAAGCATTTTACAGCAGGTTGGAGCAGCCTGTATCTCAGCACAGGAATAAGGTAGGGAAGAATTCTAAGGCTCATTTTGACTGCCTCCAGAAGTTAGATCAGATGGCAAATTGGATTTGGTGCTAGGTCTTTCCCTTTAGGTTTTACCCCAACAATGTTTTCATTAGTTTCGCTCACTCTCGAAATCAAGCATTTTACAGCAGGTTGGAGCAGCCTGTATCTCAGCACAGGAATAAGGTAGGGAAGAATTCTAAGGCTCATTTTGACTGCCTCCAGAAGTTAGATCAGATGGCAAATTGGATTTGGTGCTAGGTCTTTCCCTTTAGGTTTTACCCCAACAATGTTTTCATTAGTTTCGCTCACTCTCGAAATCAAGCATTTTACAGCAGGTTGGAGCAGCCTGTATCTCAGCACAGGAATAAGGTAGGGAAGAATTCTAAGGCTCATTTTGACTGCCTCCAGAAGTTAGATCAGATGGCAAATTGGATTTGGTGCTAGGTCTTTCCCTTTAGGTTTTACCCCAACAATGTTTTCATTAGTTTCGCTCACTCTCGAAATCAAGCATTTTACAGCAGGTTGGAGCAGCCTGTATCTCAGCACAGGAATAAGGTAGGGAAGAATTCTAAGGCTCATTTTGACTGCCTCCAGAAGTTAGATCAGATGGCAAATTGGATTTGGTGCTAGGTCTTTCCCTTTAGGTTTTACCCCAACAATGTTTTCATTAGTTTCGCTCACTCTCGAAATCAAGCATTTTACAGCAGGTTGGAGCAGCCTGTATCTCAGCACAGGAATAAGGTAGGGAAGAATTCTAAGGCTCATTTTGACTGCCTCCAGAAGTTAGATCAGATGGCAAATTGGATTTGGTGCTAGGTCTTTCCCTTTAGGTTTTACCCCAACAATGTTTTCATTAGTTTCGCTCACTCTCGAAATCAAGCATTTTACAGCAGGTTGGAGCAGCCTGTATCTCAGCACAGGAATAAGGTAGGGAAGAATTCTAAGGATCATTTTGACTGCCTCCAGAAGTTAGATCAGATGGCAAATTGGATTTGGTGCTAGGTCTTTCCCTTTAGGTTTTACCCCAACAATGTTTTCATTAGTTTCGCTCACTCTCGAAATCAAGCATTTTACAGCAGGTTGGAGCAGCCTGTATCTCAGCACAGGAATAAGGTAGGGAAGAATTCTAAGGATCATTTTGACTGCCTCCAGAAGTTAGATCAGATGGCAAATTGGATTTGGTGCTAGGTCTTTCCCTTTAGGTTTTACCCCAACAATGTTTTCATTAGTTTCGCTCACTCTCGAAATCAAGCATTTTACAGCAGGTTGGAGCAGCCTGTATCTCAGCACAGGAATAAGGTAGGGAAGAATTCTAAGGCTCATTTTGACTGCCTCCAGAAGTTAGATCAGATGGCAAATTGGATTTGGTGCTAGGTCTTTCCCTTTAGGTTTTACCCCAACAATGTTTTCATTAGTTTCGCTCACTCTCGAAATCAAGCATTTTACAGCAGGTTGGAGCAGCCTGTATCTCAGCACAGGAATAAGGTAGGGAAGAATTCTAAGGCTCATTTTGACTGCCTCCAGAAGTTAGATCAGATGGCAAATTGGATTTGGTGCTAGGTCTTTCCCTTTAGGTTTTACCCCAACAATGTTTTCATTAGTTTCGCTCACTCTCGAAATCAAGCATTTTACAGCAGGTTGGAGCAGCCTGTATCTCAGCACAGGAATAAGGTAGGGAAGAATTCTAAGGCTCATTTTGACTGCCTCCAGAAGTTAGATCAGATGGCAAATTGGATTTGGTGCTAGGTCTTTCCCTTTAGGTTTTACCCCAACAATGTTTTCATTAGTTTCGCTCACTCTCGAAATCAAGCATTTTACAGCAGGTTGGAGCAGCCTGTATCTCAGCACAGGAATAAGGTAGGGAAGAATTCTAAGGCTCATTTTGACTGCCTCCAGAAGTTAGATCAGATGGCAAATTGGATTTGGTGCTAGGTCTTTCCCTTTAGGTTTTACCCCAACAATGTTTTCATTAGTTTCGCTCACTCTCGAAATCAAGCATTTTACAGCAGGTTGGAGCAGCCTGTATCTCAGCACAGGAATAAGGTAGGGAAGAATTCTAAGGCTCATTTTGACTGCCTCCAGAAGTTAGATCAGATGGCAAATTGGATTTGGTGCTAGGTCTTTCCCTTTAGGTTTTACCCCAACAATGTTTTCATTAGTTTCGCTCACTCTCGAAATCAAGCATTTTACAGCAGGTTGGAGCAGCCTGTATCTCAGCACAGGAATAAGGTAGGGAAGAATTCTAAGGCTCATTTTGACTGCCTCCAGAAGTTAGATCAGATGGCAAATTGGATTTGGTGCTAGGTCTTTCCCTTTAGGTTTTACCCCAACAATGTTTTCATTAGTTTCGCTCACTCTCGAAATCAAGCATTTTACAGCAGGTTGGAGCAGCCTGTATCTCAGCACAGGAATAAGGTAGGGAAGAATTCTAAGGCTCATTTTGACTGCCTCCAGAAGTTAGATCAGATGGCAAATTGGATTTGGTGCTAGGTCTTTCCCTTTAGGTTTTACCCCAACAATGTTTTCATTAGTTTCGCTCACTCTCGAAATCAAGCATTTTACAGCAGGTTGGAGCAGCCTGTATCTCAGCACAGGAATAAGGTAGGGAAGAATTCTAAGGCTCATTTTGACTGCCTCCAGAAGTTAGATCAGATGGCAAATTGGATTTGGTGCTAGGTCTTTCCCTTTAGGTTTTACCCCAACAATGTTTTCATTAGTTTCGCTCACTCTCGAAATCAAGCATTTTACAGCAGGTTGGAGCAGCCTGTATCTCAGCACAGGAATAAGGTAGGGAAGAATTCTAAGGCTCATTTTGACTGCCTCCAGACGTTAGATCAGATGGCAAATTGGATTTGGTGCTAGGTCTTTCCCTTTAGGTTTTACCCCAACAATGTTTTCATTAGTTTCGCTCACTCTCGAAATCAAGCATTTTACAGCAGGTTGGAGCAGCCTGTATCTCAGCACAGGAATAAGGTAGGGAAGAATTCTAAGGCTCATTTTGACTGCCTCCAGAAGTTAGATCAGATGGCAAATTGGATTTGGTGCTAGGTCTTTCCCTTTAGGTTTTACCCCAACAATGTTTTCATTAGTTTCGCTCACTCTCGAAATCAAGCATTTTACAGCAGGTTGGAGCAGCCTGTATCTCAGCACAGGAATAAGGTAGGGAAGAATTCTAAGGCTCATTTTGACTGCCTCCAGAAGTTAGATCAGATGGCAAATTGGATTTGGTGCTAGGTCTTTCCCTTTAGGTTTTACCCCAACAATGTTTTCATTAGTTTCGCTCACTCTCGAAATCAAGCATTTTACAGCAGGTTGGAGCAGCCTGTATCTCAGCACAGGAATAAGGTAGGGAAGAATTCTAAGGCTCATTTTGACTGCCTCCAGAAGTTAGATCAGATGGCAAATTGGATTTGGTGCTAGGTCTTTCCCTTTAGGTTTTACCCCAACAATGTTTTCATTAGTTTCGCTCACTCTCGAAATCAAGCATTTTACAGCAGGTTGGAGCAGCCTGTATCTCAGCACAGGAATAAGGTAGGGAAGAATTCTAAGGCTCATTTTGACTGCCTCCAGAAGTTAGATCAGATGGCAAATTGGATTTGGTGCTAGGTCTTTCCCTTTAGGTTTTACCCCAACAATGTTTTCATTAGTTTCGCTCACTCTCGAAATCAAGCATTTTACAGCAGGTTGGAGCAGCCTGTATCTCAGCACAGGAATAAGGTAGGGAAGAATTCTAAGGCTCATTTTGACTGCCTCCAGAAGTTAGATCAGATGGCAAATTGGATTTGGTGCTAGGTCTTTCCCTTTAGGTTTTACCCCAACAATGTTTTCATTAGTTTCGCTCACTCTCGAAATCAAGCATTTTACAGCAGGTTGGAGCAGCCTGTATCTCAGCACAGGAATAAGGTAGGGAAGAATTCTAAGGCTCATTTTGACTGCCTCCAGAAGTTAGATCAGATGGCAAATTGGATTTGGTGCTAGGTCTTTCCCTTTAGGTTTTACCCCAACAATGTTTTCATTAGTTTCGCTCACTCTCGAAATCAAGCATTTTACAGCAGGTTGGAGCAGCCTGTATCTCAGCACAGGAATAAGGTAGGGAAGAATTCTAAGGCTCATTTTGACTGCCTCCAGAAGTTAGATCAGATGGCAAATTGGATTTGGTGCTAGGTCTTTCCCTTTAGGTTTTACCCCAACAATGTTTTCATTAGTTTCGCTCACTCTCGAAATCAAGCATTTTACAGCAGGTTGGAGCAGCCTGTATCTCAGCACAGGAATAAGGTAGGGAAGAATTCTAAGGCTCATTTTGACTGCCTCCAGAAGTTAGATCAGATGGCAAATTGGATTTGGTGCTAGGTCTTTCCCTTTAGGTTTTACCCCAACAATGTTTTCATTAGTTTCGCTCACTCTCGAAATCAAGCATTTTACAGCAGGTTGGAGCAGCCTGTATCTCAGCACAGGAATAAGGTAGGGAAGAATTCTAAGGCTCATTTTGACTGCCTCCAGAAGTTAGATCAGATGGCAAATTGGATTTGGTGCTAGGTCTTTCCCTTTAGGTTTTACCCCAACAATGTTTTCATTAGTTTCGCTCACTCTCGAAATCAAGCATTTTACAGCAGGTTGGAGCAGCCTGTATCTCAGCACAGGAATAAGGTAGGGAAGAATTCTAAGGCTCATTTTGACTGCCTCCAGAAGTTAGATCAGATGGCAAATTGGATTTGGTGCTAGGTCTTTCCCTTTAGGTTTTACCCCAACAATGTTTTCATTAGTTTCGCTCACTCTCGAAATCAAGCATTTTACAGCAGGTTGGAGCAGCCTGTATCTCAGCACAGGAATAAGGTAGGGAAGAATTCTAAGGCTCATTTTGACTGCCTCCAGAAGTTAGATCAGATGGCAAATTGGATTTGGTGCTAGGTCTTTCCCTTTAGGTTTTACCCCAACAATGTTTTCATTAGTTTCGCTCACTCTCGAAATCAAGCATTTTACAGCAGGTTGGAGCAGCCTGTATCTCAGCACAGGAATAAGGTAGGGAAGAATTCTAAGGCTCATTTTGACTGCCTCCAGAAGTTAGATCAGATGGCAAATTGGATTTGGTGCTAGGTCTTTCCCTTTAGGTTTTACCCCAACAATGTTTTCATTAGTTTCGCTCACTCTCGAAATCAAGCATTTTACAGCAGGTTGGAGCAGCCTGTATCTCAGCACAGGAATAAGGTAGGGAAGAATTCTAAGGCTCATTTTGACTGCCTCCAGAAGTTAGATCAGATGGCAAATTGGATTTGGTGCTAGGTCTTTCCCTTTAGGTTTTACCCCAACAATGTTTTCATTAGTTTCGCTCACTCTCGAAATCAAGCATTTTACAGCAGGTTGGAGCAGCCTGTATCTCAGCACAGGAATAAGGTAGGGAAGAATTCTAAGGCTCATTTTGACTGCCTCCAGAAGTTAGATCAGATGGCAAATTGGATTTGGTGCTAGGTCTTTCCCTTTAGGTTTTACCCCAACAATGTTTTCATTAGTTTCGCTCACTCTCGAAATCAAGCATTTTACAGCAGGTTGGAGCAGCCTGTATCTCAGCACAGGAATAAGGTAGGGAAGAATTCTAAGGCTCATTTTGACTGCCTCCAGAAGTTAGATCAGATGGCAAATTGGATTTGGTGCTAGGTCTTTCCCTTTAGGTTTTACCCCAACAATGTTTTCATTAGTTTCGCTCACTCTCGAAATCAAGCATTTTACAGCAGGTTGGAGCAGCCTGTATCTCAGCACAGGAATAAGGTAGGGAAGAATTCTAAGGCTCATTTTGACTGCCTCCAGAAGTTAGATCAGATGGCAAATTGGATTTGGTGCTAGGTCTTTCCCTTTAGGTTTTACCCCAACAATGTTTTCAT